>NW_022196915.1:2778828-2843771 GCF_008632895.1 Mastomys coucha | reverse complement strand
TCTCTCTCTCTCTCTCTCTCTCTCTCTCTCTCTCTCTCCTCTTCTTTTCTACATAATAGTTTCATATCAGTAAACTTTACTTAAAATTTCTGAGTCTAGGAGCTAGAAGTATATCTCAATGATAGGATGCATGAAACCCTGGTTTAATCCCTAGTTAACCTTTCCCTTTCCAGTGAATGAATAACCCTGAAATCATTAAAATGAGTATATTGCACAGCAGAACTGACCTCTTGTTAATTTAGCGCTGAGAATTTTTTTTTTTTGCTAGATGCTCAGGATACATATAAATGCTTAGTCTAAAATGAAGAGTGTGGGCTTTCTTAAAAGATAAGGGCAGTGATTATCTACTCTGTGATCACACTGGTAGAAATGAGTCCCAGAATTTGTAGTATCTAAGAGTTTGTTCCAGAATGCTCATTTGAAAAAGGCCATTGTGTTAAACCATTACATAAAGGTATGTTCATATACATAATGGGTAGTTAGAATTCCAGGAGCTTGAAGAGGAGAAAGAAGGGCATGGGCATCTCTAGACACAGTACGTGAACTTGAACATGATCTTCCCACTCTCCACACCTCACCTTTCCAAGATGATGATGGAATGCTAAAAAAACAAGGTAAGATTTTGGTCAACACAAACTACTAATAATAATGTCATAATATAGAAACCCAGGAAGTAACCACGTTCTTCCCTGTGGCCTACTTTTACAGTCTACCACCTCCAACCAAGTCTTTTCATATAACAGGACAACCATCCATAGCTTAGTTCTCAAAGGGGAAGGTTTCTAGGTCCATATATGCACTTCTATAAGCTTTTTAATTTATATAGCTCACAAAGCCTGACAACACATCCCTTTACATTACTGAATTATCCCTAGTGTGGTCTTATACTTGGCTACTAAAGAAGTCCCACTTTTATAAGTAAGCATACCACAGGAACTTTCCACTTGTCATGAAAAGTCTGAAATCCAAGAAAGACACACGTAGTTAAGGCCCCTCTGTTTAGAGCCAGAGAACTGGGTCAGAGGCCATGCATTTTCCACTTAGGGCTTGCAAGACTTGCAGCTCAATTATTTCTGTGAACAATTGCTGACGTTGTTGAATGACTTCAGTAATTTCTGTAACAATGGACATTTCTCAGGCCTTTGCTTCTTTTACTACCAAGCTACTCTAATGTTAACTGCTTAATTATTATGAAATCAACCAATCCCAAAAAAGACACCCAAGGGGAAAAAGTTAAACTTGACATTTCACACCAGCAAGTGGCACTTTAATGGTAACTGTATAGTGAATAAGACCATGGCCCCTCAGCATATCTGTTCTTGGCACGATGCTTGACATGGCATAACTTGGGTGAGTCCCTGATGAGAAAATCTGTGATTCAGTATGAGGCTCCCAGCCTTTCTGACTCTATTCTGACCACTTCCTTCCAGAGAGAGCAAAATTTACCAGTGTGCCCAGACCATCACTGATCATGTCAATTTTACCAAATCTAGATATCCAAATGGATTTAAGTATAAGTGTATTCACTTCATATGCTATATGTTTGACCCATATACATATATGTATGACCCATTTATACTCCTAAAAAAAGACTTAGGTTTGATACAAAGACTCACAGAACTCCAACTGAAAACAGCTGACAAAAACGGACTATGAAGCAATGTATAGAGAATATAGCTCCAGTAAAGACTGTGTTCTTCATGTCATAAAAGATGGCCATTACCAACATTAACTACACATTAGTAATCAAAACAATGTCCATTAAGGTAATCCTGTACTGATTTTTTATACCCATTGAAGTTGCCAGTATTAAGTATTAGAAGGATGACAAATGTGTCCCATAGCCATTATTACCTGTGGGTAAGAATCTATATCTGTATAAAAACACTTCACCTTCTAGACTTGATTCTGTGTGACCAAGAAACCTAGCTTGTAGGTAGTATACTAGAGGCACCCTCTACCTGGTATCAGGTCTCATGGTTAGAAACATTTACAGTAGGTGCTAGTTCAAATAAATAATAAACCATCTAAATAAATAAATAAATCTAGAAACCGTCCAAATATCAACAAGAAGATTAAGATAAATACTAAGTGGAATTATCTGCTAGTGAAAATGAGATTGCAAGTAGCAACAGAGATAGAATTGAGATGTCATATTGAGGTCTAATGAGAAGACCTACTGAGTACAGGCATTTTCCGCTAAGTCTGAGTCTGGTCCTTAGGGCCCATGTGGTAGAAGCTTCCCCCTTACCTTCACACTTGCACATGTTCTCATTCATTCTTTCTCCCTAACCCTCAAATAAACAAAATCTGTTTTAAAAAATAAATGCAATGATGAATAATGATCAGATGTTCTAATGCTGCATATACAATGTTAACCTTAGTATAAGTTATTAAGTGAAGACTTTACAAACCTTACTAGGTTAATGGTTTGGTTATCTATAAGAAAAGACAGGTTAACAATAGAGAAAATGTAAGCTTACTTCATATGTTTCATGTGGCATTGGTGTCTTCAGAAAAGACTCAGAAAATAAGGAAACTTGGGTCTTTGCTTATGTGGGTAATGCTTAGTGCAAGACACAGATGAGCTGCTTCACTCTCAACAGTGCTGTGATGGCTGGCATGTCATAGGTGTGGGCCCTTTGCAAGGCTTGTTTGCTTAGATCCCTCTTTTTGTCCTTGTAGCCCAAATAAAGACAGCTCTCTCTTTGAGGCTTATGAGGCCCCTTTCCAGCGAGGGCCTATGACTTGCTACAAGGGAGCACTTTCAAGAAAAATGACCAGGATTTATGACTGCTTCAGGAAGAAGGGGTGAGGAGATTCATACTGCTTCCTCAAATGCCAGTGTGCTGAATATTCAGGGTATTCTACACTGTCGAAATATAAAAGAAACTTGTTTAGAAAAAATATATTTTAGTAAAAGTATACAACAGTAAATTGACAGTGATAGATACTTCGAAGTAGTAAAATGGACCAAATAGTTGCGACTAAATAGAGCCCCGTGGTAAATAGATGTAAAGGAGGAATGAAGCCTTGAATGTATCTGTCTACCATCCAGGATTTGGTGTACTTACATACTGAAGCACTACACACACACACACACACACACACACACACACACACACACACAGTGGGGGGGGGGACAAAGAGAAAAAAATAGACAAACAAACAGGGACAGAGAGGGACAGAGACAGAGATGCAGATAGAGATGGCTCATTAAAAATGACTTAATGTTTCATCTTAACAGTGATGGTTCAAATAAAGTCTTTAAAGATTTTTAAAAATCACACAAATTATGGTATTTTTAAAATGTCTTGTATATGAGAGGGCAAAATTTTGAAAGCTCCAAGGACTACCTGAGCGTTCATTGCAGTTTGTAGGGGAGAGTAACCACTGAAAGTGTCTTTTCTGTGAAGAAGTTCTTTGATCTATGCTTTGCATCTTGTTTTTACATGTGATGTGTCAGAGAGAATATGGACAGTGTTACAGGCATGCTCTTCATTGAAAAAGAAACTGGAGACAGTATTCCTAATAAAAGCTGACTGCTAAGAGTATAAAAATTCATGCTTTGAAGCATTGGTGGAATGTGAGCACATTGACATGAAAATGAAAAAAGTTTCCACAGTTATAATTAAATATTCATAGACTACTTAGTAATTCCAATTTAATTGTTTCTTTTACTTAATATTCATATTAAGATTACTTAATAATTTCATTTAATTGTTTCTTTTACTTTTTATATTAATTACTTTCTCTCTTCCCTGTAAATCCTCCCATATAGTCCTTCTATTTAATATTTTATTTTCAAATGTTTGTGTTGAATATGTTTGGAGATATCTGTGTGGTCTTAAGACAAAGTTTAGGAAGATTCCTTGGGTAATTTTGGTTTTTTTGCTCTGTTGTTTTTGTTTGGTTGCTTGGGTTTTTGTTGTTGTTTCTTTATTATTTATTTTTGAGGCAGTGAGGATTGAGGTTGGGGCCTCATGCCTAGTAGGAAAGCACATTCTTGCTGTGTCACAATCTAACCTTGGAAAACATCTTATTTATTTTTGTTTCTCAATTGGGTATTATCCATGGTACTTTCTTTTTCCTTTTCTCTTAAGACATAGTCTCCCCATGTAGACCAGAATGGCTTCCAGCCTGCCAACTTTCTGCTTCTGCACATGTGAGGCATACAGATGCATGCCACCATGTTTGGCTGTGATATCTATGTGGTCTTCACTAAGGATAGATGACATCATATTCTTAATTGCACATTTATTATTTAATGTTTGTTACAGAGTGGGTATCCTGTTGGTTATAGAATAGATTTGATTATAACTTGGGACTTAATTAAAACCAAATTCTGTTGAACTAATTCAGTTTTGTTTGCTGAAACAAGTCCCCTACCTAAGTCAGGATTCTGGTTAGCTGAGAGTTTTGAGATTCATAACAGAGTCCACTTTCCTGGGACCAACCTTTCCCCAAGACTTTTAAAAACTTTTAATCGAGGCAGCATATCAAAGAAGACATTTTTGAGGAGAAGGGTATTCTGTCAGCATCTCTGAAAATGGTCCCAGCTTGCTGCACATGCTCACCTTCTACTTTGGCTTTTGTTATTTTAAGAGTTATTGGCATGTCTGAATAGTCTTAGCCATCATGTCATGAGGAAGTTACACACATGAGTCCACTCACATGAGGAAGATTCATGATAGTTTTCTTAAATATATTTATCAGATATCATATTTTGGGAAAATATTTTATAAGCTATAAAATAATTACACATACAACTCTTTGACTTCTAAGTAAATATAGATAATAAAAGTATAAGGGAAAGCCATTTGAGGCCACTGCACTAAAATGTCTTATGATGGAATAGCACTTCCTCTGAAAATACTTTTGGAGAAGAGGGTCCCCACAAGGCATAGGAGAAGTCTGTGAGCTGAAGCCAACAGACTTCCTGCACTGCACAGCTCACAGCCCCACTCTATCTTCAGGACACAGGGACACTTTGTATATCATAGATGACCTGTCTCCTAGTGGCCAAGTTTATCCTTCCTGCCTTAGTGAAAGACACGTGCTAGGCGCCACCCAGTATCTCCAGGTCTACAGTCCCCACATACTCCAACCCTAATCCAAAAATAAATGTTAGCATGTGTGTGTGTCAAAACAAATAACTAGTCCCCAGAGACTTTGGGGATTTCTCCCTAAAGACCCCTTTCTTCAGCCAATGGTTCTAGAAAGCACAAAGAGACCATGGACGTGAACCTCTCTTCCTGAGATGTGAGGGCAAAACTGTCTTTTGGGCACAGCACCCACTCAGGAAGAAGCTGAGTGAAGCAGCCGTGGAAAATGATTGTGTGCAGAATGAAGGCCTCTCATGGGGAGAGTACCTCTATGGCTGGAGCACATGGGCTCCAGCATTTTGTGTGTTGGGGAAAATCCCTTTCACCGGGGAATAAAGAGCCCATGAGTGACTGTCCTTGCTTCTCATTCATGACCTCTCCCAGCACACAGCCCATGCAATATTCTATAGGCCACTCCTGGAAAAGCGGATGTTTACATGTTGCCCCATCCATGGGACCACCATGAAGGTGCTGATGGACTGTGGGGGACTCTGAGACCACCATGGCCAACAGGACAATGGTCTTTGGAATGTAAGAAGGTAGTTTGTCTCAGCATGACTCCATAGTTAGCATTGGTTCAAACTTGAGGAGTCTGACCCTGAATAGTTTATTTTTGCACATTTAAGTAAGCACAATTTGGTAAAAAGTTCCTTGCTGAGAATTAGCCCAAATTGTGTCACAATACAGTTTAATACATGACGATATCAAGACTCTTTGTGAAGTACATGTGACATCTTTCATAAAGATAGATTCTATAGATTGACAAGTTCATATTAAGATTCTGGGGGGAAATCCAGTGTGCTCTCAGCCACACAAATAATGCAAAAGATCACCAGGCTATTAACTATGTCTGATCCACAAGGCCCTCCATGCTTCTCACAAAGTATCCGCCATCTGAGCAGGCCAAGGGCCACCTCCACCACCCAATGAGGGCAGAGCCCTGAGGTGTCACTCAGTGCTTCAGTTCCCAAACACTCTGAGCCTAGATCAGTTTGAAGGATTTGATTAGATCTGAGGGAAGGACAAGTGTCTAGAAGCTTTCCTTAGTTTTGCTTTACAGAGAAGGGTGCTTGTTGGCCCTTTCTGTCTGATGCCAGAAACATCAAGTGTTCTATTAAGAAGTTTCAACTAGTCACTCAGGAATGCTTTTTTTTTTTTTTTTTTTTTTTTAGAAGGTAATCCCTTAAGATCACTTTCTGTCAATGAGTTCTAGAAGTTACATGGTTTCAGATGATAGACAGCAAGCCATTTGAAACACATCTCCCAGAAACATGCTTTCTTCTCTATCCTTGACCACTTTTCTCCTTGTTGGTGAGAGTGAGCTGTTATCAATAACAGTTCTTCATGATCGATAGACGCCATTGCTGAGAAGTCCCATGAGACCTGGCATCTGTAATGTGATCAAATGTGCCATCTAAACCATCATCCTAGAGTGGAAGAGATGGCTCAGTAGTTAGGAACACATCCTGCTCTTCCAGGTCACTCAAATTCAGCACCCATATCAGGAGACTCATAACAACCTGCCACTCTTGCCCCAGCCCTGGTCTTCACTCATTAACACACTCACAATTATATACTCTTATAACCTTATAACTCACATATACCATCACACACACACACATACTCACACATATACATACACACATACACATTCTCACATCACACACACTCATCTACATATATATATTCTCTTCCATGCATACTCACAACTTTAGCATAAAAGCCTTTATAAAATTGTCTGAGGTTATGGCTGTCAGTTGCTAGAGGTCCTGGTTAGCATGTAGGAGGTCTTGGGTTTGATCCCTAACACTGCATAGACCAGGATACACCTGTAGTTCCAGCTTTCAGAAGTGAAGATGGGTGATAGAAAAATTCAAGATGATTCTCAGGTACATAGGCCTTTCTAGACCTGGCTCAAAAAGCGACAGCAGTAAACTTTTTCAGTTAGAGACTGTGTGACAGATTGAGTTGTAATGCACACCCAAACTAATAGACTAGTGTATAGGGCCTGGTGTTGAGGATCACCCAGTTTCTTTTTTTATTGACAAAGAACTCTATAAACAACAGTTCCTGGGAGATTCTGAAGCAGTTACAGACCTGGTGACTCCAGGTGTCATTCTCCTATGTGTAAAGGGGTTTGGGGACTAGAGAAAGAACAGGAAAGTAAGGTTTGAAGAGCCCAAACAGATGTGTTTTTCATTATGTCTCAGTCACTCCCAACCATCAAAGCTCAGAAGGAGTGCTCCTTCACTGTGCGAGAAGATTCACTTCAAAATCCCTTCCCTTCCTTGCTTCATTGTGGGGGAGTTTATGTCTCAAAGAGCTGCTAGCACATTTTGTATTGCAGTCACCAGGTTCAGTGTTCACTAAGGGCAAGGACATGTTCTCTTCCTTTCTTGAGGATATTCTCTCTGATTTTGAGAAGTGAAATAAGTAATCCCGAGTAGTGTACATGTAGCTCATTGGTGTACATGGGAACAAATGGTTAAGTTCCTTCTGAACCTCTGTAGGATTGTAAGAATTGAGCAAACAAGGACACCTCATAAAAATACCAAGGAGCAAGGAATGTCCATTAAGCCTAAAAACAGAGCTTCAGAAGGGTTTACCAAGCAAATATCAGTCCCCAGGAGATACCCTAATTGTGGGGAGTAATGCCCAGTTCCAGGAAACGTCCCTGGGAGGGTAGATCCCCCCCCAAATACCTCCTACATGCAATCGGTATCTCCTCCTCACCTGGGGCACAGAGGTCAATGGAAACAAAAGACAATGGACTCCACCAATGAGAGATAACCAACTCATGCTGTGAACCTATGTACTGGGAAGGTGTGCTTTTGTTCCTGGGGGTCGTCTTTGCTCTGAATGCAGAATGGCTCCAGTATACTGGATCAATAAAAACCTCTTGCTGATTGCAGTGATCTCCATCCCTGTTTCTTCTCAAGTGGGGTACCCACGCTGAATTTAACAGGATGTGCTAGCCTGACCTGCATGGACAGCTCCTCGACTGTTTATTTGACCATGCAAGGACCTAGAAGAACACATAATAACCCAAGAATTTTGTGCTTCTAAGCTACAGTCCCTCCATGTATAGTGGATACCTATAATCTGTGTGACAAGACAATTTTTGGCTTATGATAAAGTAAGTCTTTGAGGAAATTTTTCCTATGTCATGTCTGATTACACAGAAAGGAGCTGTGAGACTTCTTATCTGCAGCTTTTCCCTCGTGTAGAGCAGATAGACAAGGTGGCTGCTTCCCCAGACCATCTGTGTAGATCATTTTGTAGGGGACTGTTTTGGGGTATTGGGTCCACAGTAAGATGGTCAGAGGCTGGCCACAGCTGCAATGGCTTTCTCAAGTTCAGTTTTGAATGAGTAGTGTGCACTGAATGGAAAATTTCATCTGTTCCTAGATTAATGCATCACAATTCAGACAGAACTTGATCTAAAATAAATCCCCAGAAACTTCAACTCCATCACAGTCCTTCACTTGTGTCCTGTTCCCAGTCCATATGCAGAAAGCATTTTGTACTTTTACATTCACAAGGAAAGGCCACCCTCCACTACCTGGGATATAGTTCAGTGTAGGGCACAGAACTGACAAAGTAGAGCATATTCAAGCCTGGGAAACCGTAAACCATGAGACTAGCAGGAGTGAAACTGAAACTAGCTTCTTCCCTGTTTCTGTGGAGCACATAACCAGGCTCCACAGGACTCCCAACCAAGCACCCAGAACCCCTTTCCATGCTAATGAGATGTTTGATGCCCTGGAGAAAAGAGGCTCACCCCACCCATTCCAGACTTCACCTTGTCCTCTCTTCAAACTGGTGTACTATGGCATCCAGACACCCTGAGAGGAATGGTGGAACCAAAACCACAGGTGAAGCTAGGGTGACATGGTTTTTTCTGCTCTATGACTGGATCTGTAATGAGCACATTGTTTTGCCTTTTAATCTTCTGCCACTGAGTCTCATGAGCTCACATCTCCCATTGGTTGCTAGAATGCTGATGCTTTGCCCGCAGCAAGGTCTCCCTGTGAGCATCTCTTCCCCTCACCCATCCCTGCTATCTTCAGCCAGTTTCCTCTTTTCTCTCAGCTCATTTATTTGTGTTCTTGAAATTGCTAAACTCCTTTCAGAGAACACCTTTTTTTTTTCTACAGTTGAAATGTGCTCTCTAGGCTCTCTGTGTGTAGGTCTGCACAGCAGGCTCCAGGTTGCTGGACCGTCCCATTACAGCTGCACTTAATGTGTAGGTGTCCCCTAATGTTCTATTCTTTTAAATTACTTTCTTGGATAAAGCGTCCAGAAAGCTATGACTGAATCACACCAATAACCAGCAGCCTGATTTGTATCTTATTTTTAAAGGTGTTTCCAGTGGATGAGAGAGCCAACAGTGGGAAGCTTACTGATCTGTGTTGAGTTAAGCTAGGGTGGATCTGACCTTCAAATGTCTGAAAACAAGGTGACTGCCCCCATGCTTTACTGGAGAAACATTATGGAAAATACAATAAAAGTAGGTAATAAAATCTCCAGGGAGCCGGCAGCAAAATCATATGGCCACAGCAAGGACCAAAACTTTCTACAGAATTTCCTGTGGTTATGTCATAAGAGATTGTCCCTATTATAGTCTTTCCCCTCCAACAGGAGTCTCCACCAGGGGAACTGCCCTTGTAGGCATTTGGAAGTATATGGAGTTTGTGTTGTTATGGTAATGCAAAGGTGGTGCTGAGGATGCATGAGCATAGGTGAAGGAGCAGGACATCTGCATCACCTCCGGTGGTTCTTCACCAAACACATTTTCACCCCTCTGAGGAACATGGGGGCTTTAGAGCTGTTGTTCTTCAGCCAGCCCCTGGCTTCAGACCCTCTTTTATGACCCCCAGATTGCATACTGATGAAGAACAAAGCACATGAGTCTTTGAGCACAAGTACCTTCATGAGTCTTCCATTTCAGAGAAAGCACTGGAGTAAGTGTGGCTTGGCACTTAGGACTGTCTTGTCACCAACTGCACAACTTATGTTTTACCAGTAAACCAAACATGCAGAGGGCTAGCTTTGAGTTCTAGGCTCCAAATGGCTGAAAAGACTCTCAGAATTTCACAATGGGCTCTACAGTCCAGTTCTACCTAGACCAAACTTTCTCAGTCCAAAACCTTTCTTTCCCACTAACCACAGTCATTGTCCCACTTACTCTTCCTAACAAAAACAAAACAAAACAAAACAAACAAACAAACAAACAAACAAAAAAACCCAGTTCTCCTGGAACAGAAGCTAGCTCCCCTTGAGTGTGCCAGTGTTTCAAATGTAGCCTACAAGATGTGCAAGGGTAAAGATAGAGCAGAAATTGAGGGAATGGCCAACCAATGCCTGGCCCAACTTGAGACCCACCCCATGGGAGAAAACCAGCCCCTGACAATATTAATGATATTCTGCTATGCTTACAAACAGACCTGTCATCTGAGAGGCTTCATCCATCAGCTTATGGAAACATACTCAGAGACCCACAGCCAAACATTATGCATAGCTCAGGGAGTCCTGTGGAAAAGTGAGGGAAACTTATCAAGGATACCACAGAAAACCTAGAGTCTACTAACTTCTGCCTGTGGGAGCTCACAGAGACTGAACCACCAACCAAAAGGGTGTGCATGGACTGGACATAGGCCCACTACAAATATATAGCAGATGTGCAGCTTTGTCTTTATATGGGCCCCCTATCCATTGGAGAAGGGGCTGTCTCTGACTCAGCCCCTGCCTTTGGACCCCCTTTCCCTAGAAGAGGATATGCTTAGAACTGATTTGACTTGATGTGCTAGGGTAGGTTGATGGTGGTAGTGGCAGAAGCCAATGGGATATAAAGTGAATAAATAAGTAAATTAGTTAATTAAAGAAAAACAAACAAAAACAAAAAAGCACATCTGTTCCCAGGAGTGAAGACTTAGAAAGCTAAGTCATTAAACAGTTCTGAGTCACTTCTCAGCACAGTGACTCCCCCAACCCTGGTTCCTCTTGTGATTTTCACTGTTTTTATGTTTCTATTAGCTTGATTGGGACTTCATGTCAACTCCCTAGTCAATGCAATAAATTTGTCATAAAGGAGTGAAAAATATCAAATTTTCCTGTTGATTGTTTTGTTATTTGGTCATTGTTCTTATCGCTTCTTCTACTCTGTGATACAGAGAAGGACAAAAAGGGCAAAAGAGAGACCAGCTTCAAACATGTGGGCCAGAGAGAAGGGAGAAAAGGGAGAATTTGGTGTCGAGCAGTTCCTTTATATGCTAGGCCAACTGCAACTGTCAGCAGCAGTTTAATGTCACAGAAGATGATGATGATGTAAAACTTGGCTAGGTCTGTGGGAGGAGCCTAGCAGAACTGCCTGCAAGCTAACACCCATGAGCTAAGAAATGCAAGATGTGTATATGTATCTTCCTGGATATGCATGACAGGGTATTAAATTGTCTTTAAAATTGAGGTGGTAACATTTGTGACGTTATGCTTAAATCTGTGCCAGTTCAGTTGGCTGGTGGGCTAGGACACCCAGGGACCCTGCTCTTTTACGTCTGTGTTGGAGCCCTTCATGGGGTTTCTGGAGACATAGCTAAGCACTGCCCTCTCTCCAGCCCTTTAACAATGCCTCAGTGTGTATCTAAATCTATCCTCAAATTTACACATCTTTTGCACCTGTCTCCAAGAGCTGGAATTGCAGGTCTCTGGGAGCTGTGACTGCAGGGCTGAACCAACGTGATTGCTGTGATTTTTATTTCTGTACCAAATCTATGAAAGGTTGAAAGTAGAGTACAGAAAGTTCACTAGTGGGGAATGGAAAAGAAATGAGAAGAAGAGGAAAAGGCCCTCGCCCACAGCTGGGTGGGTAGGCTGGATGTCCTATGCAGCTGAAAGCTAGTTATCATGGCCTGGTGCTAGGCCCTGGTGCTGGAACTGTGCTCATGGAAGAAACTCAGGGAGGAGGCAGTAAGGCTTCCTGCTTCACAACACAATCTCCTCACAGTGTACATGCAAACAGCATCTAAAGGACATGTGACATGCCAGGTGTCTACAGTGGGAAACACGCACAGACCGGGCATGGGCAGATGTAGCGTCTTAGAGCCCAGGGTTGCTGCTTCCTGGCTCAGTAAGTCTCCAATTCTTGCCAGGGACAAACAGCTACAAACCAATGTTTCCTGGTCCCCAAAGTGTATGTTTAGAATATCCCTAACTCAATAACAAAACACAATTTTTGTTAATTTAAACATTTGTTTTAAAATATAGGTGTGTGGACTCTAGTGTGCCATTCCCATGGTCACTTCTGTCTTGACTCCTGGGAGCTCCGGGTCACACTTCCTGCACCTGGAATGCCTCAGTAGAACATACTCACTGAAGTACACTTCCAAAACAAAGTACAGTAATCTACATTAAAGCATACTTACTAGCGTGTACTATCAAATCAAAATAACTCACACTAAAGGATAAACAAATATTTTATTTTGAAAGAAACAGAAGTTTCAGAAAGAAGTCTTAAATGTATCTCTAAAAGTGTGTATAAAACATTGGCCTATGTCTCGATCCTGAAAATTCACACCTGCCCTTTCTGTAGTCTTGGGATGAGTGCAACTCTTCCTGTACATGTTTATGGATTTCATGCTTGCTAATTCTTTGCCAACTCAGAACTACACCTGTAGGGTCTTATACACGTGGTTTCCAACACTAATTTCTAGAGAATCAGTTATAGTTGTTCATGGTCTAAGGAAACAGATCCTTAGAGTGATAGATTCCCATAGACACAAGCCAATGTCACAGTGCTTCTCTGTGCGTACTGTTTCAAGTATGCAGCCTCTGATCTACCCATGTTGGTAATTCCTCCTCTCTTTGTCTGTGGTTACATGGCCACATATGCTATGCTGCTGGTAGGTTTTCCAGTAGGTAGTTTTTTGTTTGTTCGTTTGTTTGTTTGTGGGGTTTGTATGTGTGTGTGTGTGTGTGTGTGTGTGTGTGTGTGTGTGTGTAAGAGAGAGAGAGTGAAAGAGAGATTTTGTTTGTTTTTATTACTTTTGATTTGGGGTTTTGGGGGTGTTTGGGATGATTTTTGTTTTGTTTTTGTTTGTCTGTTTTGTCTTTGTTTTATTTTGGCTTTTGGGGAGCTGCTCCCATCTGCCTCTACCTTCTTGTAAAGATTCCATTTCTTGTTGACCATTATTCTCCTCTTTATTTCTTATTCTTTGTTTATTTACTTGATTGGATGTATGGTTGCTTGGTTAGTTTTCCACAGTGTCTTATTCTATAGCCTGGGCTAGCCTTGGGTCAGCCTGCCTCAGCCTCTCGCTGCCCAGCAATGTGCCTGGATTCCAGGTGTGCACTTCCCCTTCCATAGGACATTCAACTCCCAAAACTACATTTTTAAAAGTCCATTACGTGGCTCTTGTTTTTCTCTGCTGGACTCATCTCAATAACAATAGCACATCTTCTATGTGCTCATCTGTGGTGTTGTAAATCAAAGATCCTGGTTTTGTTAGGGCTAAAGAATATTCGTTGTCTTCTGCATTTTCTTCTTTAACCTATTGGTGGACAACTGATTTGATTGTGCATTGTGACACTTGGGAGTGTGGCACTGACATAGTACAGGTGTCTATAGAGTGTGCTGACGATTGCCTTGGGCACACACTCAGTAGAGATATTACCAACTCAACTCACAGCATCATTCTATTTTAATTGCCTGAGGAATTCCCAGCTTTTGGCAGTAGCTGATTTAGTTTACATCCTCAAAAGCTGTGTCTAAGAGTCTCTCTCTTCACAGCCTCGTCAGCACTTGCTACCTTCAAGTTTTGTGGTGTCATCCATTCTGACAGGAGTAATGTAGGATCTTACTGTAGCATGGTTGGCAATCTCCTCATGGTTAATGATGCTGAGTTCCTTTTCACAGACTAGCTGCTGGTCATCTGTGCATATTTTGAGAGTCAGGATTCCTTTTTGCTCTGTTTTAATTTATATAATTTGGAGGAATTTTTTTTCTTTTCAATTGTTTGGATCCCTTATATCCTTTTATATGACCAGCTCTCAAATACTTGTCAGGATATTAGGCTGTTAGTGTTGGGTAGTAGGAAATAAGTGTCACAAATACATTGTTAAGGACATTATATGGTACCGTTCAGTGCTGACAAATTGATGTCCCAGAAGATCTTTAGGGATCTTGGCTGGCAGACTTCAGTAGTAACATTTTGCAAACCTTACCTCCCACAGGCTATATCATGTTTTCACTCTGTTCTTTGTTTACTTCTCCACCTACAAGTGCTGAGTTTTATCTCATTTTGACTTTGATGCTTGTGTGTGTGTGTGTGTGTGTGTGTGTGTGTGTGTAGAACTTAAGAAACTCATTCAGGTTCTGTCTTAAGTTTGCCCTCATGTTCTTTTCTAGGAGTCTCAGAGTCACATTAAGTCTTTACTCCACTAAGCTAGCTTTCATATGCTTGGAATGGTGAAGAGATCATTTACCTTTTCTACAAGTGAACATGCAGATTCCCTAGCATCACCTGCTGCCCAGCCGGTTTTTCTCAGTGTACCTTTGGTTTCTCTGTTAAAACCAGCTGCTATCCATGTGTGGTCTTATCTCTGGGCTTCATTTTCCATATGCTTCTACTTTGTACTTTGTGGGATCCATGTTCAAAATCGTTATTGAGACTACAAAGCAGTAAATGAGGTAGTAGACTTCTAAATAGAAACCACAGTGTGTGAGTGACCTAAATTAAAGGAGACACAACTAAATGGAAAGATGTCCTTTTTGTTCATGGATTAAAAGAATTCCTTTCAGTGTCCACAGTACCCACAGAAATATCCAGTTCAGTCCCTATCAAAACACCAATAACATCCTTCACAGAGATAGAAATACAAAAAAAAACAAAAACAAAAAACAAAAAACAAAACAAACAAACAAACAAACAAAACTCTTAGTAAGTCTTAACAAAAGACTTACAATAGCTAAAACCATCCTGGAACTAGAGGCACCACAGGATACCACAGTAAGGCAGTGCAATATTTCTTAATATGATTCAAAATGTAGAAGAAACCTATAGATTTGCCCTAGTAATTTTCAATATCATATTCAAATTCTGAATTTATTCCAGAAACCCATTCAAATTTTATTCCTATTACAACTTTCCCCATCTTTATTGGATTTTAAAGAATTTTCTTATCATCTTATAAAGCCCAGTGAGTTTAAAATGCTTTTTATTAAATATAGGTGCTTTGAAAATTTAACTCAATTCAGTTCAGTGGATTATATTTTACTGCTGACATGTTGGAAAATTATAGCTGCATTCCCAGGAGAAAAAAAAGTATTAAGTCTAAACTAAGTTATATGCAGAAATTTTATGGATCCAATCACAGACTTGAAGGGAAAACCATAGTGTTTTGATAAAATACTAGTAGTGTTGGAATATCAAAATGTAAAGATTCTCTGTTGAGTACCCAGAGCTGAATGTGTGTGTCTCTGAAGTCTGTGAAGATGTTGAGAATCAGTTTCTGACCTTTTCAAACCAGGTACTTAGTTCCCCAGAGAAGGGAAATGAAGCTGGTTGGGGAGCTTTATGATTCTAGTTTCTTTGTTCTTCTGTGAGTCTCAGATCACTTAGTAACACTTCTCTGTGGTCAATATTCCTTATTAAAAAAGATTATCAAATGAACAACTGAAAGAACCATTTTGGAAATTCCCTGCATCAGTGGCTGGAAGAATATTCTGGTACATTACCTGCCTTCTAAGTGAGACCTTCATAAACCTTGCTAGTATACTGTCACTCCAGGAGGGGACAGGAATATCCCAGGTCAGGAAGGAAATAAAAGTATCTAGGGCACAAGAGACATTTTCTTAATTTGAATTCCTAGCAATACACACTGAGTTTAGAGTGGAGGGGTGTATGTGAGTCTATGGGAGCAGTTATAGCTGAGGAGTGGAGAAGTGGAACAGGAAACAGACACCATTAATGGTAACATTTGCTGCTGTCATGTGGGGTCCTGAGGAGAGAAGTCTGGTCCTCACTGGGCCACAGAAGCTCATGATTGGTGATCCTTTGACCACCAAAGAAACAGTAACATCAGGTCAAAGGTGGACACAGCGGGAGCAGTTGGAAACACACCTAGTAACAGCCTAAGGTTTAAAAATATACCTAAATATCATATCTTGTAGTCATACTTTTAGAATGGAACCATAAAGATAATGGGAAACTTATGAAGACAAATAAGCTTAGTGAAGAAATAAACTGAACAATAACTATTCATGGGCATTTCAAGCTCTAGTAACGTGCTATATTACATAAGAGAATACACAGCTTGTAAAACACAGGGAATGTGCTCTCCAGAGCGCTGTGTCCCTGAGTCTTTGCATCATCTATCAGAGTATAGCAAATTCTGTCGTTACAGTCATAAATGTGCCAATTATTTTATTTTACACATTTGGTTGTGAACACAAAAGAAAATATATTCAGCTCTAAAGACTGCTAGCTGGCAGTCCATATTCCCTTAACTGAAAGACCAAAGCACTTTGACTAGGAAAACTCCAAGTAAATCTATGTCAGCTGAGAATGCTAACTATGCCGTTACTTCCTTGAAAACCTGAGCTAGACCCCAGAAGGGAGTGAGGGGTGTTGCTGTGTGTTCATGCCTGACACTGTCTGTCCTTGACTCACATATGAAACTGTCTATGGGCCTCAGAGTTCATAGGGTCTTTATTTAAATACCACCCTGGTGTTTAATTTGCTCACCATGACTTTTAGCTTAATTGAAGCTTCATATTTGGAGAATATGATAGATAGTATGTGAGATATATATTCTATAGCACTATAGCAGAGAACCAGCTGATTGGAGTTATCTATATATCACATCCCCAAATCACTGACCAGTTCTTGCCCTTCTTTCACAAATTTCTGAGAGTCTCCAGTCTGGTCCTTTGGAGTGCATACCATCCATATTTGTCACAGGATCTCTGGCTTGCTCTTTGTTCTTGTCTGGGGGCATCCTATGCATAAATACATTTTTCAAACCTTTACCCATTTTACTGTTAAGAAACTGTGGTGGTTTAAATACACTTGCCCCAGGAAGAGGTATTATTAGGAGGGGTGGTCCTGTTAGAGGAAGAGTATCATTGTGGGGGTGGGTTTCGAAACCCTCCTACCAGCCACATGGGAGTCAGTCTTCCCCTGTTTGCCTTTGGAACAAAATGAAGATGGAACTAGACCCATGCCTGGTTGGATGCTGCCATGCTTCCCACCATGATGATAATAGACTGAACCTCAGAACCAGCAAGCCAGTCCCAATTAAATATTGTCCTTTACAAGAATTGGGTTAGTCATAGTGTCTCTTCACAGCAATGGAAACCCTAACTAAGACAAAAGCATTGGAAAATTAGTTTCCAGTGTAGGGTTGTTATCTAAAGACTATCATGGGCAACTTAATATTGGTCTTTGTGCAATCATGTATCCAAACATATATGTACATGGTAGTATATGCACATACCCAACAATGAAATTGAGAATTATGTGGGATATGTCAGTTTTAGAAATTTTTACCCATGTCTTGAGCCAACAACTATTTTAAATATAAATGCCTGAAGGCATGCCTACTAAGGGAGGCCTACCTACCAACCTTGCCAACATGAGCAGCAGAACAATAGTATAGCCAGCCTGCACAAAGCATGGATGCATTATGTCCCAACAGCAATGACTGGTGGTAATGAAGATAAC
The DNA here is from genome assembly GCF_008632895.1 of Mastomys coucha. Classification (NCBI taxonomy): domain Eukaryota; kingdom Metazoa; phylum Chordata; class Mammalia; order Rodentia; family Muridae; genus Mastomys; species Mastomys coucha. The sequence continues at coordinate 2,825,947 of NW_022196915.1, read as the reverse complement.
TTTGATTCACCAAAAATGTCAGTTGGTCATGCCCATTTATAATGACAGGGAAAAGGACTTGTTCATCGTGTGGTAATCCTATTAGAGTCTGACCCTTAGCAGCAGAAGCTTCTCTCAGCTATAAAAGTCATTACTGTAGACTCTGATGGCCTGATATGGTCTACTCTCTCTTCTGAATTAAATCAACAGATTGGTGAATTATTCCATGTTCATTGATCACATTATAGTTATACCCCTAAAAACTGCATAGTTAAGAAGACAGAACAGCCAACTTACCAAATGAAGAACATTCTCAGGAATAGTTGCAAAACTGGAAATGCTGATTGTGATTTCAGTCAGGATGGAGAGCTCAACAGCTCAGGGGTTAAGGGTTAAGGGTTAAGGGGCTTGAATTCTCATAGCCAAGCCAAGTTCAGAAGTTTAGTCTGTGCCACTCCCCCACAGAGAGGCCACATCAGGAGTAGCTTCTTTCATTTCATTTACTTTAATATATAAGGAGGTATTAATTTGAATATAAATTTCTGAAATATAAGTTTATATGTACGAGTCTTTTTTGTTCTTTACATTGAATTCATGTGACTATGGAATCAATTTCCCTTGTGAAATAATTCATTTGAGAAGTGTCATGAGAAATGACCTAAAAGCATGGTTTACCCAGAGCAAAGCTGGGGGATAACTGGCCTGGGCTATATAGCTCCCATGGAAATGAAGAATTCTAGAGTTCCCAAGTGTCTTTTTAGATTTCATTGTTTATCTTCATAGCAGCCCTGTAATGGTAACAGCCATTCCCATACAAAATAGAGGCTGCATCCAAATAGTTAACAGCATTAGACTTCTGACTGTGACCACAGTGAAGTTCTAACCTTCACACACTGCTGATATCTTATTCCTCAGGCAAAGTGGAACCCTGCAGGCTTTTTTTGTGACATCCTGAACCATACTCAGCAGGAGAGACTAGGTAAGGAGAGAACAGTAGAAATTGGTAGAAACACACATACCTTTTAAATGGGGCCACAGATTTTGTCCAAGTCAATAAAGACTGCAGCTCAGCTAGTCATTTGTACTTCTTGCCTGCTGGGATATCCACCCAGAATTATACAAGCCAGGTTTCAGGATTCTATAGCTTCCATTAGTTTGGACTGAAGCCTAGCTATCAATTTGCTTAAAAACCCCTCCTAGATAATTCTGCAGCAGAGCTGAGGAGCAAGAATGAGCTAAGTCTATGTGTATGCCACCTGGCTTATGATCTATTCATAGGGACCAGAGGGGGAGAAAACTCAAGTGTGTCCAGGAGAGCCACTCACACAGTGGTCTGTTAGCACCCAGGTAGGTATGTAGCACCAAGGTAGGAGCAATGTGGGACAGGAACATTGTGGTAGGTCAGCCCTTGGGAGAAAGATCTAGGGAGCTTTGTGGTTCCATCAGAGACAGCACACATTGATAACCAGGGGACTTTTCATTCTCTAGATGGGAAACTCAGAATGAAGGGAGGTTGTTGTACACTATCCAAGGTAAGAATAATAAGAGGACATTGTGCTTTAGAGGGACTGTGTTCTGGGCTGCTCTATGAGGAAAGGCAGTACCTTCATCAGGCATGAAATCCCATCATCTACCATTTGCATAGTAGAATTGTTAGCACTAGACTAGGCTAGCTACACAGTAAAACCTCGAGTCAGAGGAAAATAAATAAGGAGGGTTTGGTAAGCAGGTATATTTTGGCATCAGCCTTTGCTAAGTCAAACTGAAAGTGACCCTTCATTGTAACAGGACCATAGGACTTTCATCTGAAATAAGCCAGGTCTTGAAAGAATGCTCCTGTACAGTGCACTTCATATGAAGAAACAGGCCTAACTCATTCAGGCCCCTAAACGACATATGCACTGGGCAGGGAAAGGGATCAGCTGCATGCATGCTCTTTAGCCTACATGTGAAACTTCATACCCATCACCCAGGACAGCAGTTATGCTCTCCAAATTCCCAGGATCCCCACTGTGCCCCAAACTTAACCTTCCCCACACAAGGAACCACTAACTCAACTTTTACTGTAATCAGTTTTATGCACTTCTATGCCCTTTAAGTCCCAATGTGTGTGTGTGTGTGTGTGTGTGTGTGTGTGTGTGTGTGTGTGTGTATGTGTGTGTGGACACATACATGTGTATCCATGCATGCATATTATTACTACACATTGTATTTTATCCCTCTTTTTATTATCCTCACTCACCTCTCTGAAATCTATAACTTATCCTTTCTTTTTGTATCTCCTACAGCTTGTATGTGGAAGAAGCCAGGTCATGTCTGTAATGTTTCTCAGTTGAACCATTGCCAGCCTCATACCCACCATGTAATCCCCATCCCTCTATCGCCTCTGTGTTTCCTATCACTTGGGATTTGGACAGTCTCATTCTGCTTTGGGGATTTGTGAGAGGCAGTGCCTGTTCTCTGGCTGGCTTCCTCTGTGTTCTGGAAGCCGCCCCTGAATCTTGTTGCTTGCCTCCTTCATCTGCTGGGATGGGAAACGTGGTTTCTGTCTTACATTCCTTCTCTGCTCACTTTTGGGAGTATTTCTACACATGGAAACTCACCACACCTAGAGGTACCATTTACAGAAGAGAGCACAGTGTAAATGGTTTGACTGTTTTACCTAACAGATAGCTAGAATAAGCACTCATGCCTCTGCCTATCACCAAAGTGTCTCTTTCACTTTTGTCACAGGCAACTCAGCGGGTATTTCATTTGTGTCTGTCTGTCTGTCTCTCCTGCCTGCTGTTATCTCTCGTCTCTAAGGGGAATTGGTGTCCTGACTATAAAATGACCACAATGGTATCTGTTCAGCTACCACCCTAGGATGATAGAGAGGACAAATGGAAGCCTAGAGTGTCCACCCTGCCCATCTGGCCCTTGAAGCCTCCTGGCTAAGGAAGTCTTGTGACAGAGTGGACTGATCTTCAATCATTGACAGATACAGTAGTCTGGAGTCTTCACTGTTAGGTACTGGCTGTGTGATCTTCTGTCTCACCCCCAACCTCTCTGAGAAACCCTTTCCATCTCTGCAAAAGTCAGAGTAATAACAGTTTTAGTCCCATATAAGGAATGAGCTGAGAATGTGCCCACACTGCCCAGCTCCTTCCCACCCTGACTCCCCTTGTGAATCTCTGAGGTGCTGAATCCTAAAAGCTGCAAGCTCTGTGCCCAGCCATGGCTGTGGTGGCATCATTCACTGGGCACTGGCTCACTGATGGAAACTAGTCAAGGTGTATAGCTATTATGCTCAAAACTACAAGCCTATGCATGCATCCATTTCTTATTTTCCTTCTCTTCCTCTCCTATTTTCATTGGAAGGAAATTTTAGTACTACCATTCAATAAGGGTTTGTTGTTTTTACTGTTGTCCCCTTTGCTTTCTGAAGACAGCTGTACTTTCTAGGAGCCTTTGTGATAATACAACCCTTTATTCTAGCATTCCAGTGACCTTAGTCACAAACCACGCCTGGGTTTTTCTGCTTTGAACCACTTCAGGGCTGGATGTGGCTTTCCTGGTACCACTTGAGCACATTTGGACAGGACATCAGCTTTGCCCCTCAATATGATATCCATCAGTCTGACATGAGTTTTTATTTGTCTCCAAGTTGCTCCTTTTCACCTGTGAGAATATGCCTTGGTAAATCACAGTTGTGCTTGGACATTACCAATTATTTAAAAGAAAAGTCTGGCCTCCTCTCTAGTAAAGATGTAGATGAAAGTGGATGTGGCTCGGTGGATCACATCCAGCTCCCAAGCTGCAAGATTGGGGTGTTCTTCCATAATGCTTGTGTTAGTTACCTCAGTGTTACATTGCTATAGTAACACTAAGATAATTAACACAAGCCTTATGTACTCGTGGCAATCACATGGCAAAGGGGAAACGGTGTGCTCGCTCTCTCTCTCTCTCTCTCTCTCTCTCTCTCTCTCTCTCTCTCTGCCTTCTCCCTTTCTTTCCTCTCCTTTCTTTCTCTTATTCATATTAGATTTAATCCTAATTATGTGGATAAGGGAGGCATGGCATATCAGTGCACAGCATACAAGTGCACAAGGCCAGAGGATGGCTTACGAGACTTGATTTTCTCCCTCCATTATGTGGATCCCAGTAATGGGACTCAGGTTGCCAGGATTGATGTCAAGTGCCTTTACCTGCCAAAACGTCATCCTACCGAGTATACAATGATTACCAGAATGTGCCAACACTTTCAGGTGGAGCAAAGGTTTAAGCTCAGTTTGTGAGGCCTAGAACCAAAGACAGATGGCCCTAGTACTTTAAGCCTTTGATGACATCCCCGTACAAGCTTCTCTAACAAACTAGGAGGGATGGTGAAAGAAGGCAATAGGAGAGGGGTGAGATGGGCTGCCACTATACTGTCACAAAACCACTGCCTGAGCTCCACCTCTTAAAAGTCCTCACCACCTCTTAGTACCAACACTCTGGGGCCAAGCCTTTAATATACAGGTCTCTGGGAGATGTTCTGCATATTCTGACCATGAGAGTGACCCTGTAATTACCTGGCTCATCCCAAAAGATGATGACAGTCGCTCCCCAGAGCCTCATGCTACTGTAGGACTCTACTGCCTAAACAAAGCCTATGAACACACAGCTGTGTCCTCACCCTGGGAGGTTAAGGCGACACTCCATTCATACTCTATAAAATAAAACTCCAGTTCACAGAGGTGACAGCATCTCATGGTGGCCAGAGCCATGACTGACACTCAGCACTTTGTACTCCTGCTTCAGGGGCTTTGTGCGACCACAAGCAGACCTCTTCTCTCAGAGCAGAATATATTCTGGCTCTTTCCAAGCTTGTTCTCACTAGTGAGCTGGCTGCAGGCCCCTGCCCACCAGAGACAGGCTCCTATGCCCACAACCTGATCCTCTCACCTTCTGACTCTATTATTATTGTTAATTAAATATGAACTATCTCACCTACCATTCCATGTTTTGAAGGATTGGCTCCCAAAACAATATTCAGAGGAGAGTCTCTGGGACAGTGAGGCTGTGTGGCTAGAGACTTACTCCATGGGCCATTTTCTTTGGTAAACTCATCATGTGATGGCACTGTTGGGATATAGAGGAATCTAGAAATTTGGGAGAAGTAGGCAGTAGGGCCAGTGTCCTGTTTTCTCCCTCAGTTTCTTTGCTTCCAGGCTGCTATGAGCTGGTGGGCTGTTTTGTACGACAAGCTCCCAGCCATAATGGTCTGTGTCATGTGGCAGGAAGCAGCAGAACCCAGTCCTCAAGGACCGGCCTGAGACTGGGCAGTCCAGTGTGAATCCTTCTTGTGTATTGCTTCTCTCTTGAATTTAGTCACAGTGATGAAAAATGAGCAAGACACTTTGATGTAAAACTAAAGAATCAAAAAGCACAGAAGAAAGAGAAGGCAAAGAGAGAGTTCCAAAGAGCACATAACATTCTGCATTGTTCCTGAGCTTCTGTCATTCTTGGGTCCCATTGCTACAGTAGTGCAAGTATAAAGGTCAGAGCCTCAGGCCTCTCTCAGTGGTGCTAATGCGAAGATCTGGCTATCTGTCAAAACTGTCTGCCTCTTGTTGCATTTAGTTACATGTGCCAAGAATTACATGTTGGTGCCACCTCCCTACTCCCCACATTTTACCAGAACACTAAGTTACACATTTTTAAAATGCTATTTTCTGGACAAGTGTGTTGAATACAGACCTCTGGTGGGTCTGTGGAAAGTGTCAGAAGCTTGCATTCCTAGTGGCTTCATAGCTCAGTTCTTGTCTTATCCACGGCTCCTCGGGAGTACCTTGGTTCACAGAGTTCTGTACCTAAACACGATCTAATGAGAGAATAAACGTAGCCATTGACCATGCATGCACAGCCAGTACTCCAGAAAAGCAGGCAGGCTGAAATCTAGCCTCTCCTGAAGAAAGGAGAGGGTGCAGATTGTCTTAAAGACCTATGAGTATCTTCTGCACAGTGGGAGACACACTGTTGAGGGGTGAAGGCATTTCCTGAAATGTTGTTCTGTTGACGAGGCTGCAGCTTCTTCTTCATGACTCTTGATTATCTCAGTAAACAACAGCTCGCTCACTCAAGAATCCATCCTGACTGCTGTAAACTTAACTGGTATCAAGTTACTGGAGGCCATTCAATTAGTATTGTGTGTTTTAGGGTGTTGTTCTTTGAGAGGACACTATGGAAGAAAAAACTCTCTAATCTGAGGGTAATAAGTCCTGGAGTTAAGCAGGCCACTTACTCCTCCTGGAGATGGAAAGTCATGTACTTGGTAGAGATAGTCATTTATGCACATGGCTGTCTCATTGAGTCAGGACAGGGGTCAAGTGGGAAGAACAAATAGCATTCGTAAAGCCAGTCCCTAGTAGAAAAGACGCCCACTTTTTATAGTTCCTACCCAGCAAACACCAAATGGCTTTGCATAGCTACACTGTTTAAATTTTAATTGTGACCCACTTAGAGAAATAACAAAGTTGCTTATGATACAAAAAGTAACAAGAAAATTAGCAACCAATCACTGTTTTTGTGCTCCATTGCCAGAGAAAATGAAGTGAGAGAGATCATGAGGGGCTACCAGCATCGAGTTAAGACTCTGAGCTTCCTCGGGGTAGAGGGTAAAGGGAAAGTTTTCCCAGTCTGAGAGACTCTTTGGCCCTGTGCTATGTTTGTTTGGAGCTAAGTGCTCCCAGACAGTCTTCATTAATCATGGCCAAACATTTGTTAACAAAGCCAGCATATCCAGCTTAGTACCACAAAGTAGGTAACTCATAAATGGTACTGATGATTATTGGGCTTATAGTAGATAATTCTTGTGTAGTTCCTCATTACTGTGTTGTTCTTGCTTTCTTTCACTGATGCCAGATTTTTCAGTTCTGCACAGGATGGAGATATTGGTGGGTTCATTGCTAAGCCTATGTTGTATGAAAACAACCTGCCATTGCTAATGTGACTTCTATAATAAACAATACCATAACTAAAGTGGCATATTACCTTCCCTCTCTCTCCCTGGACCTTTAGAACCAGATTTGAGGTCTAGGACAACTTTATAGCTGCACCCACGTAGTGGAAATCCCTTTGACTTGCCAAGTGGCTCCAGGGTATTCATCAGAACACTGCCCTGAGAAGCATTCACAATCAAACGAATTGAAATAATAAATCAATTTTTGACCAGTGTCTAAATCATGTAGCTGCAGAACATCTTGACATTACTGTTGATGAACACATAGTGATAGGTCCTGTGATTAACCAGGACTAGCATTGCCTGAGTTCTACCAAGACAGCTGCCTTTCACGGGAGCCTAATGGGAGTGAGCTTTTGCCCTGGTTAAGTTTCCAGATGCATTGCCAGTGGGACCTGCTTTGCTAAGGACGCCTCAACAGTCTGCATTCTACTACCATGGTAACTCCTTGAGGAGAGTATCCTGGGCAGTGGTGAAAGACCTGCAGCCCAGGCCCTGGGAACTCTGAATCCCTACTTCCTTCTAATTGGTGATGTTGGGCTATTTTAAAACCACCCAAGCTAGTGATGGTCTCTAGTCCCTAGTCGCTGGTGATCCCAGACTCATCATTGTCTGAGGATACCCCACTCTCATCCATAGGCAACTAAATCAGTGCTTTGTTTCTAAAGAAGTGTGCTTTTGAACGGAGATGGTAGATGAAGCTCACTAGCTACCCTTGCAGGGGACTCAGGTTCAGTTCTGAGCACTGACACTGCAGCTCATAACCTTCTATTCCTGCAGTTCCAGGGAACCAGATACGTTTCTGATGTTCATGGGCACTAGACACACACAGGATGATTATACACAAATGCAGACAAAGCAATCACACACATAAAATAAAAAGTAATTTAAAATTTAGCTTATGGTTGTCATTGTCAAAATACCTGTGAATTTCTATATGACCCCTAAATGGTGTAATTGCAAATAAAGAAATGTTACTTAAATACTTTTTCATAGAATGAAACTTTTCCAATAAAAGGAAAACAGGGCAAATGATAGCAGGAGCCTGGTTTGATGTACTTGGTGCAGTTTTGGCTCCTTGGGAGCCAAAACGAAGCTATATTGAAAGGATACCTGCCGCTTTCTTAGAAATAGTATTACTAGTATGAAATTATAAAATATTTTATTTATATGCTTGCATAGGGTTAAGAGGTTAAGCCCTTGCTGCAGTCATGCTGACAGTAGGTCTCATGACCAGTTACCACCCCACACTGACCAATCAGTCCTCTTGGGGCCCACCCTCTTTACTCCACCCCTAATGTTGTAATGTCTCATCAGACTACCCTACACATGGACTCTCACTTGTCATTTTCCTTCTTAACTTCAAACACCCAGTGTCTGTACTTCTGTTTGGATTTTGTGCAGTGCTATTGTGGAGTAAGGTTTCATCAGGACTTATTAAAAAAAACAAAAAGGCCAAAGGAAATGAAGTATAGTGGCTAGAAGGAATACCCATATAAACTTGATAACAAGTGTCTCCAGAGACCCAGTTTGTATACTTGCTTGGGTAGAGAAATGCCCTCTATCCCCATGAATGTGTCTGATGCATAACTGACTGGACCTGTTGCAGGCCCCATGGCTCTGCTTGCTGTAATGCTTGCAGGTCCTACCCACTGCTGCATGCTTTAGATGCCTAACCAAGGAGTGAAGACCTTGGCAGATGTTCATTCCAAACCTCCAAATAAGAAGCTATGATGGGAGGCCAGACTGGAAAGATGGTGCACTGGGTTCTCCCCACAAGCTTGATGACTCAGGCTCTCACAGTGAAAAGAAAGAACTAACTCTGGAAAAACTATTCTCTGGCCTTCACAATGTGCTATGTGTCATGCATACATACCACACACAACACACAGCCCTACCCCTATACACATCATGCACACATTTACACACACACATTATACATGTATTCCCCCACATGTCATACAGCAGCCCCCATGCCCATACACATCATGCATGTATTTCCACACAACACATATACATCATGCACGTATTCACACACATATCAGCCATGCATGCGTTCTGATGCACATCATACAACCCTCCCCCATGTCATACATGCATTCCCACACACATCATACAAACACACATACATATACACACATGCATGCACACAAAACTGTTTCAAAAATCAAAAAAGAGTGAATCACCAAGTTACACCCATAGAGTGGTATCAGAGACCTTGGGAATGGGTTTGGGATTCTCTACATATTTCAGACTCTTTCACACTTATTTTTACCTCTGTGATGGGTGTGTGTTTAAAGCCTTCACCCCAGTGTATTTTATCCCAAAGTTGGAGATTTGGGATAATCAAGTCTGTACATTTATGATGTACTGTCCTTTCATCTGTTCTAAGAGCATTTCCAAATATTTAGTAATTTTCTGAATTATGCATGCTCTTCAGTTCTTTTTTAAACATATCAGAGTGCAGCCAAGGAACGCACACTTGGAAACAGAGCACATAGTGTCAACACTCCAAGAAGTTTAGTCTAATGTCCTCACTTTAATGGAGGAGAAAGGAAAGCTGCTGAGAGTGAGAAGCCCCAGGTCATGCAGCATGTGCCTGAAAATTTTTATGTCATCCAAGGTAACTGTTAAGAATTCACAAATCCCAGTAAGCAAGGAAGTTTCAGGTTTGGACTGACAGCAAGTGAGCCCTCCTTGAACATAATTTGGAGGGGGGAGGGTATTGAGAAGGGGGCTTCCCATCGTGGTGAGTGACATTTGGGCATATATCAAGAAAAGTTGATATAAAAAGTTGTCCTAAAATTCAGCTAGAGAAGTTGGATGAGAATGCATACCAAAATCAGAAAACCAGATACAAAAATAATACCAAGTTCTGTACTGAAAGAAAACAGGCTCAGTGCTTCCAGTGCTTCCAGACACATCAGGAAACGATGACATCTATCAGTTAATCCACCTAATTTTTCAACTGCCTTTCAGATGGTTTGTTGTCCAAAAAGTCAGTGATTTTTCCAAAAATTTGCCTTCAGGTAGAAAGTAATTTCCAAGTAAAATCTCAACACATTGATGTTGCTTTTGTTAAATACAGTATCTATGCAATGCAGCATTTGCCAAGATTTGAATCCTGTAGCTACAAAAGTCTTCCAAGGTAGGCATGTGCTTTTCTCCACTCTCACAATACAGTAAACAATTAGTTATGCTGGTTGTATTAATCCATCAAGGTGCCCAACCAGGCCATAATCATTCATTATCATTGCATGAAGCTGTGGGTGTCTTTTAATCCAGCCATCACTCAGCTGTCACTTCCTAGCTTCCTCATGAAAGGCCTGCCAAGATGCCTCAAGAGGAAGAAATTTCAATCCAGAAACTTGGCTGCTCTGGCAAGGAATCATATTAAAAAATATGATTTGGCTGGAATGCAAACATGTCCTTGATTATAGTATGACCTGGCTAGAATACATACATGCCTTTAGTACACATCTTTAGTCCCTAATAATTAAGGTAAAGTTAGTTTGGAGAATGAAGCAACCATGTTTGGAAGTGATCTTATTGAGAAGAAGACAAAGTAACAATTCAGAAAAAGATTTGACAGAATGAAAATAGTCAGGAAAGAGAAAGGACTTGAGAAAGCATCAGCAGAAGGAGAGAGGGAGGGTGGGAGAGAGAGAGAGAGAGAGAGAGAGAGAGAGAGAGAGAGAGAGAGAGAGAGAGAAAGGACACTTTACAGAGACAGGTTGCAGTTGATGACAGAATGAGCCAGAGAATGAGGAGGGAGCCAGAAGATTAGAACATTTTGCCAAAGTTATTATGAGGCCAAACATAGCAATTCAGTCAGAAGCTGAGAGAAACCAGTTTGAATCAGTCAGCTTGGATAGGAGTTTTGAGCCAAAATAGCTGAGTTGAGCCAGCCTCCCAGAATTCAGAAAGAACTAGAAGGGGTGAGCTTATTCAGCAGTAAGCCTCTGAGACAACAATTTACATCTGGCAAATAAAGATTCGTTTTCAGAGAGACCAAGAAAACAACCAGAGAAGGCTATTTGTGGACTGGGCCTTTGTGAGCAGAGAAGACAGAAGTGACTCCTCAGTTGCCCAGAAACTGAGGAGAGTGGTAAGCCAGGGCCTCCTGGCTCCATTCTAGGAGGAGGAAGGAAATCTGAGAGGAGCATGGTGAGTCAGGGCCTCCTGGCTCCATTCTAGGAGGAGGAAGGAACTCTGTCAGGAGCATGGTAAGCCAGGGCCTCCTGGCTCCATTCTAGGAGGAGGAAGGAAATCTTTCAGGAGCATGGTAAGCCAGGGCCTCCTGGACTCTGCTCTGCAGGAATGCAAATACTTTCAAGAGCAGGCATGGTGATGTATGCCAATAATCCCTATCCTCTCTGGACTTGAGAAATGGAGGCAACAGATCATGAGTTCAAAACTAGACCGGTCTACATAATGAAACCCTAAGTTAATAAGTCAATACATAATAAGCTGCTAAATGATAAATAATTGGAGGTTCTGGTTATATATCATTATATGAAATTACTTTGGCCCTATTTTAACATCAAATAGAGGAAATTAGCACCATTGAAAGACTTCGTCCTGTCTGGAATCTTGATATACAATACCATGATAAAAAAGTTAAGTTCTCTTAAAATATAATATTGATAGAATAATATCATGATATAAGAAGAAACGAAAAATTGATTGACAAGGATTCTGTGACATAATGTTGAAAACATCAAAATCTTGGCATGTACCATGTTAATGTTATTCAGATGGTAGCCAGCATGCTCACATGCATGCCCGGGTGCATGCTCACATACATGTCCAGGTGCATGCTCACATGCATGCTTGTGAACAATTATCAGGACTACATGTCTGATCAATAGGTTATTTTGATTTGTTTCATTTACATGAGATCCTTGATTAAACCTTTCAAAAAGAAGAGTGTTTAAATCACTTCTGATAACTCATCCAGCATTTAGGAAATGTATATATGTATTTATAACCTCTAAAGTCAGAAAATCAGCATGTGTTAAAAATAGGATACTGCCTAATTTTTTTTCTTTGCTCATGATGACAAGAGCACTCTGGCTGTGGTGGCAGATGGTCCACCAGCAGGTCATGGTCTCACTGAATCTATCATAGAAATGGGCAGTGGTATTCTGCTGGCTTTGCACTCTTTCTATTTCTGCTCTGTCTGGAACCCCAGCTCCATGGCCTTCCCTCCTTAGTTAAACCTCTCTAGACATTCTCTTATAGATATCCCCAAAGGTGCATCTCCTAGGTGATTCCAAATTCCATCAGGTCGACAATGAAAACTAACTATCACAGGAAATGTCAAAACCTTCATAGTCTGGAGAGATAGCTCTGCAGTTAAAGAGCATGCACTGCTCTCACAGAGGACCTGAGTTTGGTTCTGAGCGCTCATGCTAGATGATTTACATCTGTTTTTTAACTCTGGCTCCAAAGGTCTTGAAGTTCTTTTCTGGCCTCTGTAGACACCTGGATATGTGTGGCATGCATTCACATAGATATACATCTAAATAAAAATGTAAAATGTATGTGTGTTTGTATTTATTTACTTATACTTTTTAATCATGCCCAAGATAGCAGGAATAATGATGTTTGAAGATAATTAAAATTCATTAAAATTTTGCCTCTTTGGGCAAGCTGCCTGTGTGAGAATCCAGTTGTCCTGGGCAGGCAAAGGAAAGGGTAAGGTTCTACACTGTGATTTACCCTCAGACTCTATGAACATTGTGGGTTTTTTTTTTTTCTGTTCACTTGGATAATCAGTTGAATTACAAATGTCCTCAGTAAGACTTCATGTTTACTCTGTAAAATGAAGCCCTCCACTAACACGGCAGAGTTTATTTTAGTAGGTATTACCAGAGCCCTTATTAAACAAACCATGGAGCTGGATCATGATTACTTTAAAACAGCAGTGAACTTGATCTGACTTCAGCATAATTTGGTTCTACCCCTAAATAGCCCTCTTGTGATATTTCTTTTGAGAAGATGGAAGCTCTAGGAGTGGTCTCTCTCAAAGGGGGATTTAACAACAGCTTAAGTATTTATGGACTGCTCCCTCACATTTGCCTGTGTTCCCCTAATGAAGCCTGGAGGTCTGGGAAACCTGACATCTTGGTGTGTTCTACACCACGTACATGGCCAAGACACCTTCACAGGAGTGTGGGCTGATCTGTGCAGCATGTCGAGCAGCTGAGCTGCTGTCTGAATATACCATATGAAGGGTCAGCAGAACATTCAGAGGAGTGTGAGCTGGCCTTCTATACCGTGTCTGTTCAGCTGCTGAGCTGCAGTCTGAAGACTAGTAGGGTAAACCAAAAGAATGTCTCTCTGCACTCTACTGGCAGGTTTCCCTAAACACCATGTCCCTCCCTGTCAGGTGTCTCTGAGAACAGAGCACAAGGAGACACAATAGAAATGGTCCAAGATCCTGCAGAAATAATAGGGCTGTATGTGGTGACAATGGAGCCACCTAAGCTCTGGCTCTTGCTCATGACTGAATGGGAATGACATTTCTGTGTTGAGCCTATTTTATTTGTGTCTGCCCCCGTCCCCAGATATTTGTTTTTTTTAGACTGGATCTCACTATGCACAGTCTGGAATTCCCTATGTAGACCAGGATGGACTTGAACTCAAAGAAATCTGCCTTCATCCATAAGGCGTGAACCGCTAAATCAGTTTGCCTTTTTTGTGTATTTTCTTTGCTTTGCACTTGTTGAGGTGGTACTGGAACACTGTGTCTTGTCCAGTCCAGCCTGAAAGTTGTACTCTACCTGCCTCAGTCACCTAAGTGCTAGGACCATGGGTAAGCTTCATTGTGCAGAGTCATGTTGTAGACTTGCATACTAGTGTTGGACACTCTATAGAAATATTATTTATGAGACTCACACACCAAGGGAACTCAGGCAGAGTTTGGGCATCCATATGGTGGGCTTGTGGAGTCCTGTTGAGGCAACGGTGTCTGCTGACATGGTATTAAAAACTTTAAAGAAGTGGGAAAGAAATAAATGAAAGTTGGTCTTAGCTTTGAGTTCAATCAATGTACTATCTTCAGAACAGTATGTTAGGTAGTGGATACGTCATCGGCTGGATGGTTTGGAGAGAAAGATATTTGTGTTAATTGTTAAGAAAAACACAAGTTTCATACTGTTTATAATTGTGAAGAGATCTCTTGTTCTGCCGTCCCCTGCTAAAGCTCCTCACGCGTGCACTTCTCCAACTGCACTGTTTGATACCTCATAATGTGGATGCTCTCCATACTGACACAGCATTCACAGCTTTGGACAGTCAGGACAGTGGCTCCCTACCTTTCCCTCCACAGCCACCTCAATATCAGGATGCTCAGAAAACTTTCTCTCTCTGTCAGAATCCCCAGTGTCTGATGGTTCAGCGCCTGCAATGCTCACATGCAACTTGTCTCTAAAATCATACTTGGATTTTATGGTCTACTTCCTTAGTGGAGTCTTCTTGATCTATCACCTCATGGCCTAGATTCCAGAGTTTTCCAGAGTTCACAGTTTTGTAATGCCTTTTTATCCCCTAAAAGGAACAGGATTCCAAGCTGTGTATACACATTTTATCTTTTTTTTTTTTTTACACTGTTTCTACATGTTGGAGTGAGCATTGCTCTGGGCAAGCCAGGCTAAGCTGACTTGGTTTTAGCTCTTTGTAGATGACTTAATACTTCTTTGTTTCATATTCTTAGATTCCTCTTCCATTCCTGAAGTCCAGAAAATCCACTGGGGAATGTCAATAGAGTATTCTGGAACATCTTTTTCTCTTACAAATCCACTTTGCCATTTGGATCTGCAGTTGCAGACTTTCTTTTTTTGTGGATTTTTATTCTGTCATGCCTTTTAAGCACTATTTTGAGTGAGGGTCCAGCTTGCTGGTTGAATTGTCCTGTGGTCTTTGCTACCATTTTCCTTAACACTGGTGGTTTTCCTGAGTCTCTGCTCCGCTCCATTCCTGGAAGTATAAGGGGCATTTGTCTGTAGTCTTTTGGGCTGCTGATATGTGCAGATTCTTTCCAGGTGCCCTCTTGACATTTTGGGAGGGATGTAGGACAGTGCCACTGTAACCATGCTCAGGCACTGTGTTTGATGTGTACTGCAACAGTCATGAATGTGCCTTTCCACCTGCTCTCTCGTATACACTACACAGTGGGCACATGCCTTCTGATCTAGAATCTCTCCTCTGCAGAAACAAGTCCATGGGGTCATGGCTACTTTGACTGACAGAAATACCTCACAAGCTGCAGTCTGTCCCCTCTTCCTTTTAGTTTCTTTTCTGTCCATCAACACTGCCCAAAGTCTCCTCTAGGTCACCAGGAGACAGAGCCCTGATAGTACTTCTGTTACTTGTATCCTGCCTACAGACATCCTCACAATCTGATGGATGCACAATTGTCTTTCAAGACCTGCTAAATCTTCTTCCTAAAGATTGGTCCAGCATCGCAGAACCTGAAAGGACTCTCCCACCTGATTTGACCACAAGGATGCCCAAGTCTTCAGCCAGCCATCTTCTTTCATTCCATGCTTTGAATTACCCATCACCCCTGTTTAGTTGTAGATAATGTTTGCTGCCCAGTCTTTGTTGCTTTCACATATTTCTATCAATTTCAGGAAAGAAACATATTTCTCTTAGCTCATCATCTTTTATTTGAATTTCTTGAGACATGTGGAAGGTCTACAGAAATGCCTGAGTTGGATCCGATACAAGTTTTTCAAGTCAGTGGCAACACACTCAGATTCTCCATAAACTGCTCACCATTTTGGCATTGATGCCATCCCGAATGGTTCACATCAGTACACAGGTAATCATTCTACCCCAACCACCTCAACCTCTCCAGGCGTACAATTTCTAGAAAACATTAAATTTGGCTTATTTCAATGTAATAGAATTCTGTTTTCAACAAATGCCCTCATTTTCCTTCTCTTTCCCTTTTCTTTTGTAACAATGATGGTTTTATCTATTCTTTGTGCACACAATGTATCTTTATCATATTCTATTGCCTCACCCAGCTCCTCCCAGCTCCTCCCCACCTCCCTACTCTGTCTCCGTTTTTCTTCTTATAATGCAGTAGGCCTTTCCAGCTGCAATTGTTAAAAGGCATTAAATTGAGCATCCAAGATTAATTCCCTGGTGGGTCAAGAGGAGAGCAGCATGTTGCCCATCCTACCTCTGTATTCCTTCATAAATGGCTCCAGCACAGTGTGGAAAGGAAAACAGTTGTGACAGCAGCTGTAATGGATGAGCTGGGTGGACAGGTCATCCCTGAAGCCTCATCCTTTCTGCCGTGCATGCAGGAGTGAAGGAGAAGGTGGCTTTTGAGAGCATCAAAAACCTGTGCAATAAAACTTCTTTCTAGAGTGTGGAAGGATCCCAAGTAAACATGTTATAAATGATGGTTCCAGTGATACCAGCAGAGTAAAAATAAATAATGAAGTGTGCTTAGCTAAAGGTCGAGCTGGGGAACACCTGCTGTTAGATCCCCCCCTATCTGTCCTATCCATCTGTCTGTCCTCTCCATACTTTCTACTGTTCTCTGATAGGGACAAGCCATTCCAATCCAAACAGGTTTAATTCCTAATGAATATTTGGAGAAGAGTGATAAAATAATTACCAAAGATGGAAAATTGTCATTTCCCCTCCAAGCCCAATGGATCTCAACTTTCCTATATAGTGCAGCCTCACAGATTCACATTTGACATAGTGCTAAAGATATCATTCCCCATTTTATGGAATTCTAAATTAAAATGCCACACTTTACTGTTCTCACCCAAGTCCTCAAATTGCAGAGATATGGCAAGAAAAAAGAAAGTCAGAATCCCATTCACCAATGTAAGTTGTACTCAACTTTAAATGAACTGCTGCAAAGAAAATTAGCATGTGCCGATTTTTATTCCTTGCTGGTCAATAACTATTGCCTGTCTTTTCATGCCTGGCTTACTTAGCTTAACACAGCCTTTTACCCACTTCCACATGAATGACAGCATTTCATTTTATCTGGGATGAGTAATATTCCATCAGGCAGATACATTTTTCCTCACTTATTAACAGGGACTTAGGTTAATATTGTCTCATTGCTATTGTAAACAGAGCCACACCAACTTTTTGATGTGGTGATCTCATTGCCTGTCAATATATGCTCCAATATAAGCACTGTCCAGCTGTTCTAGTTCTAGATGTCTGTAAGCATGTCCCTACTTTCTTCTACAGTGGCTGTTCTTGGTCATGTCTTCAGCCATGGTGGGTAGAATCTCTCTTTTCCTGGATCCATGACCAATTTTTAAGTTTTATTTTCTTTCTATCAACCAATTTAACTACAGAAATTACTTTGCACTGTACTGTGTTTTTTATTTCTCTAATTAGTTGTACTGAGAATTTTATAGTCTATGGTCATTTTTCTCCAAATATATTTTGAAGACTTTGATTTAAAAATAATCACCTGGTTCTCTCTCTCTCTCTCTCTCTCTCTCTCTCTCTCTCTCTCTCTCTCTCTCTCTCTCTCTCCCTCCCATGAGTGTCTGTTTGTGTGTGTCTGTGTCTGTGTGTTTGTTTGTGTGTGTGCGTGAGTGCATGTGCACACACATACAAATGTGGCTAATTCTCTTCCAGTAGTCTGTATTCCGGTATCATGCTGTTTGGGTCACTGCAGCATTGTTTTATACTTTAAAGTAGACTCTTTTGCTCTAGGTTTCTTTTATGTGCCTTTTGCCATTGTTACCTTGGCAGTCTTTGGTTATTGTGGGTCCTTTGATGTCTTTTCTAAGTTGTCAGTAATTTTGGGAGGATGATCTTTTTAACCATGTAAGTTCTCACAGTCAGTGATCAGGAAGAGCATGTGTGTGTGTGTGTGTATGTGTGTGTGTGTGTATGTGTGTGTGTATCATCTATATATCTGTGGTGTGTGCATATGGGTGTGTGTGCATCATCAATATATCTGTGGTATGTGTATGTGTGTGCTTTTGTGTGTATCTGTATGTCTATTGTGTGTGCATGTGTGTGTGTGTCTATGTGGGTCTGTGTGCATCTATTTGTGTGTTTCTGTATATGTCTGTGTGTGTGTATGTGTATGTCTGTGTTTGTGTCTCTATGTATGTGTCTATATATGTATGTCTGTCTGTGCATTGCCACGGACTGGGGTTTCTTATGGGGTCCCTTGTTCCGCGGGACGATGGGTTCTGGCCAGGTGTGTACGGGATTCGGCTTTGACAAATAGACACTACACAAGAAGTGTTCTATCTGAATGTATTTCTCAAAAATGACATGAGGCTTTTACAATCATTGCAAAAGATAGAAATGAAAAATCTGGCAGCTCAGTAGTCGAGGTACATCTGAGGCCATCTAAAACACACTGGATCTAAAACATCAGCCATCTCCTCTGGACTGGCGCAGCACTCCCTGGGCTCCGAGCACGCTCCGGCTACATGGGCCGGGCAGGAGAGTAGAGGCTTGAATCTCAAATCTTCAATGCTTAATCTCTTGAATCTTGACTGGTGCTGCACCCCACCCCACCCCCGGCCCAAGTGCTCTGGGCCTGGGGGGGATGTTACTCTACCTAAGTTCTAGTTTTAGTCCGAGTGTGAGCAAGTCCGAATGCTGAATGCAGACTGCTGAATCTAGAATGCTCAATGCAGTAGACTGTCTCTCACACACACACTCTCAGATTAGGTCCCGCCCATCCTAGGTAAAATGCCCACTATGCTAATCTTTTGGGGAAGTAGAGACAGTCTCTTGCTAATTCCTAGGAGTGGTTCAGCTGTAGTACGTGACTGAGAATAAGGATTTTACTTGACCTTGTACTGGGATAAGTCTCATTCTGTGAGCTTCAGTGCCCTACCCGCAATGCTGGAGGCAATTAGTTAGAATGGCTTAACTTTCCAAGCCAGGGTTTGACTAGGATTTTGGAACATTGGTGAAGGTCAGAGAGCAATGTCCAAATTTTCTTTTTTCCAGCTGTAAAGAAATGATATCTTAGTGGGCTCCTAGCACACAAATACGAGGATATATATGGGCCACCTCTGAGTTTGGGGTGCCAGGCGACAATGTGGAGTCAGGAGATTGACTTTCCTTGAAGTTTACGCCTCAAATACTGCCGTCATGCAAAGTGTGCGTGGCAGTGCATGTGTGTGTCTGTATGTGTGTATGTGTTTGTATGTCTCTCTGTGCATGTGTTTGTATGTGTGTCACTATGTGTGTGTGATTGCATGTATATATGACTGTGTGTTTCAGTATGTCTGTGTGCTGTGTGTGGATGTGTGTCTGTGTGAATATGTCTCTGTGTCTGTGTGTGAGTGTGTCCTATTGATGTTTATTCATTTCTGCCTTCATTGTTAAATGTTGAGCTACCCTGTGTTCCTTGTATAACCTCTACATGATTGTGATTTATTATTATTACACTTTCTACATTTTGTTCAATAATTTTTGAATGTTCAGAACAGTTATTTACATGGAATATTTATTCATAACTATTGTAATACTACTTTTGCTATGGGACTAGCATGGAAGGAACTATAAAACCTTCATTTCATCATAGAAGAGACTTTGGGTAGTAATTAATTATCATTTTTATGAGACTGATAAGCTGCCTACTGTGTTAAAGAGGCAAAATGTTTCTATTTTAAATGCTTTCTAGAGTCTGGTTTTAGTGTTTTCTTTTTTCCTTTTTTTTTTTTTTTTTTTTTTTTTTCTTCTTCTTATGTAGGATTTATTCTGTTCACATAATTCTTCTTGAGTGTGTTTTGTAGTTTGTGTCTTTGAAGGAATTGGCCTGTTTCTTCTTGGTTATCACATTTCATGTCTGCAGAGTCTGGGGATGTCCCATAACTTATTATCAATATGGGAAATTGTGCTCTCTCTGCTCCTGGTCACTCTGTCTAAATGCTTCTAAATTTGCTTGGTCATCTCAAAGGACTAGCCTTTCTTTCCATAATACCTCTCCATTCTGCTATGCTGTGGTCGATGTCATTCCTGCCTTGCCTGGGTCTATTCTGTGCACATGTGGCCGCAATCCTAGATAGGATTTGTTTTACCATAAAGCAGTGATGCAGGATCCCCTTCCATGATTCTCCGTGCTCCCGAATTTTATTACATTCTGTGCTCCCAGAGGATGCTGATTTTCCTCTTCTGGTCATTTGTTTCTCCCCTTAAATTCTTGACCCTGTTGTTGTTCCTTTCATTGTAGTTGTTGTTACATCCACCTTTTGAGTAAAGCAAAACCAACCAACTAACCAACAAACAAATAAAAAAACATATCATTTATACACCAAAGCCCTCAGAGGGGGACATTGCAAGAGGGATAGTTGCCTTAAAAATCCTTTTTCCTCTTCCTTCTCATCTTATTTCTTGTTCTCTTTCACCTCTTTTTCTACCTCATTTTTCTTTTACTTTACTGAACTCTTCCCTGAGAATAGTCCCTCTAAACAAAGGGACAGTGATAGACTTCCAGCAACTATGGCTGGGTTATGTGAAACTCCAACTAAAAGACCTTCCTGCCTCTCAGAAAATTACTTCCTTCTATTCTGACTAAATTACTAGGTTTAAAGTTGTGTAGACTCTAATGGAGTGACACTGTGTTAATTGGTACTACAAGTTCTCAACATCATAATAGTATCAGAAAAAGTTGACTGAGAAAAATGTATCTCTTGAAGTTTGGAATAATATGGTAGCAGATAAACAATGAGAGAATACCCTGAGATAAGGGATACCCCAAGATAAAGATAAACAATGAGAGATACCTTGAGATGAAGGATACCCCGAGGTGAGGTTCGACACATAACTGTATTAAAAACTCATGCTTTTCCTCACCAAAAGCAGTGGGCATCTTCCTGGAGACCTAGCAAACAGAACAGTCTTCATTGTTTACTGTGGTTGAATTTCAGTGGCCCAATTCTTCTCTATCATTGTGACCCTGCTTTTGGTGTTCAGATCACAGACTTAACTCTCCACAGCTAAAATGAGCAAGGCCACCACTCAAGTACTTAGCCATGTTTTTATTACATATCACTGCCTTTGAGTAATGTAGTCCATGGGCTGATGAATAGAGCAGCACAGAAACTCATACATGTCTACACAAAAACTCACACATGCACAGGACAGCAGCTTTGTATGAAAACCCTTTTTTGATTATTATTTGGTATTTTAAAGCACTAATTATAAATAAAAAGGCATAGTAGTTCTCCACATAGTAGCTTTATCTATAAAGCAATGATAAGCATTTCTATAGTACAGTTAAATACGAGAAAGTTTCAACACCTATTTTTTTTTTACATTAAAATCAACTCTGAAGTCACAGAAATCCAACATCTATAGATACCTTAGCAGATCAGCTGACAAATGGATATTAGCAAGTTTTACTAAATTTTTATTTGTGCGTGGGGGTGATTTGCCAGCATGTATTTGTACTTCTGATACAGAATCCAGGGGAGGGCATCAGATACCCTGGGACAGAAGTTACAGTTGTGAACTGCCATATGGGTGCTGGAAATCAAATCCAGGTCCTCTGGAAGAGCAGCCAGTGCTCTTAATCACTGTACCATCTCTCCAGCCCCAGTGATCTTAGGTTAACTCTGCCTTTCTTGATCTTGGGTCATGTCTATCTGAGACAATACTTCATTAGACCTGCTCTAGCTGCTCTCGGAATAATTAATAGTTGTTGGATGTTAGAAGGCAAATAGACAACTCAGGTGTTGTATAGGTGAGCACCCCATCTAATGTTACTCAATGGCATTTGAGCTCCAACTTCAAAGCTAATGATGCCTTGTTTATTTTTACTTCAGAACAATAGATAGCACATTACAGAGTTGTCACTTTATGTGCCTGTGTTCAAATATAGGTTCCGCTGATTTTCTAAAGACTAGGCATCCTCATCTTAAATGTCTTGGGTTCTGGAACAAAAATTGTCACTATCTTTCTAGTCTTAAGGAAAGGAAAGGATGGAGGTAAGGATGTGGAGGGAGGGAAGAAGGTAGCAGAGATGACAAAGGTACAGAAAGAAAGACAAGAATGACTGTCCTTGGTAGGAATGTCAGAAAGCAGAGCAGAACTCTTGTGTGGGGTTAAACTTTTAATGCCAGCAGGAGAAGTGTAGTGGCCTTTTTAGAATTGAAGCAATTATCATTTATCTGAAAGGTCTTGCACCATTTTTATAGTGAATATATTTCTTTTTTATTGGATAATTTATTTATTTACATTTCAAATTTTATCCCCTTTCCTGGTCCTCCCGGAAGCCCCTATCCCATCCTCCCTCCCCCTGCTTCTATGAAGGCATTTAAACACCAACCCACTGACTCCTGCCTCCCTGTCCTCACATTCCCCCTACACTGGGGCATCATTGAGCCTTCACAGGTACTACATTCTTCCTCCAAAGTCCTAGAAATGTAAAGAGTTGCATTGTTCCAATAGCTAACTACCTTACTTGATAACCAAATTCTAAACATTGGCTGTGGATCTGCCAGTCCTGACTAACCAGATTATGTTCTTTCCACACTTGATGCTATTCTGTGTTTTGGGTGTGTTTAATAAGGATATCTTATACTATTAGCATAATTGTCCTTTTTATATGAAGGCCTCTTTTATCTGAGAAGATATTTAATAGGGCTAAAAGCTTCCCTACATTAAAATCTTACAACAGGAGTCTATATAGAACAGAACTGGTTATATATAAAATGTCTATATAGAACAATACATTTAGAGAATTAGTTACTGAAGAACTAAAACAATGACTCTGTGCGATGTGTCCTCAGACGCCACTTCATCCTCAGACTAATTCATCAAGAGGCATTAAAAACCATCTTCAAGGAGGTAGAACATGCTTCTGATGTATGCTCGTTTCTTTTCCCTTTTTCTTCATTTTACGATGTACTGCAGTCCTTGAAACACCATGAGTCACGTTACTGTGTCCTACAGAAAGAAATGATGTGGTGCGTACTACACAGTTCTTTGTGTCTTTGTGTTATGGGAGATAGTAAATTTTGTTTTAAAATCACTTTTCAACTGGACAGATCTCTAAGTAGTTAGTGTTGTGTACTGCTCCTATAGAGGACAAGAGTTCAGTTTCCATCACCCACATCTGATGGATCAAAACCATCTGTAACACCAGGTCCAGGATTGCCAGTCCTTCATGTGCACATACGTGCTTCTCTCTGTCTCCCTTCTTCTCTCTCTCTCTCTCTCTCTCTCTCTCTCTCTCTCTCTCTCTCTCTCTCTCTCTTCATATATATATATACATACATATATACATGTATATATGTATGTATATATATTACAATAAAGCTTTTAAAAATATTTATAAGAATAAATTTTGAATTAGTATATAAGAAAATATTTTCAGAATCACAATCATAAATAAATTATCCACTGACCTCTCAATAATGAATGATCTTGATGTATTTTTTTTAACTTTTTATTGATTCTTTGTGAATTTCACATCACATATCCCAATCTTACTCATCTTCCAATCCCTACCTGTCTGCCTTCTGCCCTTGCAACCTCTGCTCCAAAAGAAAACATAAGTAAATAAATAAATAAATAAATAAATTTATTTTAAAATTCTCTCCATGGATGCTGTGGTGTGTCACAAAAAAACCCAGCTTTTCTTGCAAATGTTCATTGCAGTGAGTCATTGGTCTGGTTTGAGACCTCTGGCTTCTGCTACACTATCAGTGCTGGATCCTCACTGGGAATCCTTTCAGATATCCTGTTGTTGCCTTGAGTCATGGAGATCCTGCCCCTTCACAAGCTCCAGCAGTTCGTAAATGGGGTAGATGTTGGAGTGAACAAACTCAAAGTCCTAGATCTGGGTCTGCATGTTAGGTGAGTTAGTTGGTCAGCTCACCAGCTCTCTTGCATACACATCACCAGGGTCAGCTTTATTGCATTGCACTCTCTAGATGAGGTGGACGGGAGCTGTCTCTCAAATACTGCAGCCCATCAGGGATAGAGCCATCACCCCCAACCCCCACATGTCCCCTCAAATCCCCTCCTCTTACCATCAAAGAAGCTCTACTGTGCTGCCAGGGCAAAGTATGGAACCCACACTTTTTGAACAAAGCAATATTTAATGTTTTTATTTATGTTTGGTTACAAAATATTTGATATGTTATTAAAAATATCTTAAACAAAAAAAACCTTTCAGACACACAATGTGTTAACTTTTGGTCATTAACTGGACTACTTTTTAAATAGACTCATAGAAATTCTATTGACATGTAGAGTTAAGTATGCTAGGTATGCTAGAGTATCCTTATACCTACACCTTATACAATGGGTCAGTATTGCTCTTCCCCATGCCAACAAGTTCATCCAGGATTCTTCACCTGTGGATTCAGTGAACCACAGAGAAAAAATATTACAGGAAAAAGATGTGTGGTTCTACATGTGCTATAGAGTTTGACAGGTGATGATTTACTTTCATCTGAACACACACTTTTCTCTGTCATCATTCTGTAAATGCTACAGTACAATATCTGTTCACAAATATTTACATTGTATAGGGTTATACAAGTACACTGAAGCTATTGAAAGAATGTTAGTAAGAGGTATGAAGGTTGTATGCTGTGATGCCTAATGTCAACTTGAGAAAATCTAGAATCACCCTAAGAAACAAGCCTCCTGGAATGCCTGCAAGGGATTACTTACTTAAAGTTAATTGAAACAAGGAGACCTACTCTTTGTGGTGGTACCATTCTGTGGATTACGGTCCAGGACTGAATAAATAGGGGAAAGCAAATTGAACATGAGAATGCATCCCTCTCTTTGTTTCCTGGCTACAAAGGAACTTTAACATTCTTGTTGGCAATATACCAGGCCCCATCTCTTGGTAGCATTTTCCCCAACACCCGTTACTCTCCAAGTCTGAGCTTATGTCTAACCTCATGCTTGTAAAGTGGCATCTCAATGTGGTTTTAGTTTGCATTTCCATAATGACTGGTGATCTTGGCCCTTTCTTTCTTCATGTACTTATTATCCATTGCGTATTTGCTTGGGAGAAATGTCCTTTCAAATATTTTTTTTTTTACTGATTTATTCATCTTCTTGTTGAATTACAAGAATTCTTTGTACATTTTGAACGAAAGTCTTTTACCAGATAGAATCATTCCTGGGTACGTGGCAAATGCTGCATCTGAGATTGACACTCTGAAGATATCACAGTCCACAGAGGCTCAGATTCCGTTGAGAAATGATGTGTTGTTCTATATAAACTGTGCAACTCTTCGTTTTCTCCCTGGTCTAATATATCTGCTACAGTGTATCCAAGTTGCAGAGAACTCTCATACATTAGCATTCCAGAGCCTAGATGGCAAACAACAGTAAAATGGGGGAGGTTCTATGATCCTTTCTGTCTCATTTCTAATGTTCTTTTTGTGCTACCTAACGTAAGTATTGCCAGACTCCCTAGATCTGGCGGATACTGTATACTTGTTCTAATCCTCTGATCTGCTTTTGCATTTTCTATTCACTTCTGAAATCTAGAAGAAGGGCTGCTTGTGTCTTCCTTCTGCTTATCTTATCAGTTTCCACAGCTGTCATTGATGAGGAAGCCACCAGCATAGAGACTCACAAGCATCTCTTACTCCAGTGACGCCTGAGTCTCTCCTTTGTTCTTCAGGGGCACCAGGATCGAGAGTTCTAAAGGACTCTTTGATTACCTGCATGTTGTAGCCATGTGTTATAATTTAACTCACCATTTGAGGAATTCCTATTTTTGTCCCTAGAAAGGAGGACAAGGCTAATCAGTTCTCTTAGATAAAATTCCCACTACTCTCATGCATACAATACTAAAGACAAATACAGATTCTCTTTGCAGTTTAGAACATGGGTGCTTACCTGGTGTGGAGAATACAGAGTGGATGCTTAGATATAGCACCTGAGCAATGAACAGCCAAGGGAACTCAGTGCAACCTGGGCACTTAGTCTGGGGATATGAAGGTTCTTGAATATATGACATCTGAGAGTTAGCAGCAGTAGGGAATCAGAGAGTGCCATGTGAGGGAGACAGCGCCCCTCACATTGCGAGCATCATTATAAATTGTCATGGGGCTCAGTTATTGTCTTTTCCAAGTCACTTTTACACATCTCCTCATCTGCCTTGCCTCAGAAAGGGTACAATTACAAACTCACAAAACAATTGAACTTTGAGTTGAAGGAGTGTTTCACCCTTGGCAACCAAAATCTCTAATTATTATACGCCATGAGAGTAGGAAATAAAAGCTAGCTCCTTATCTGGCAAATAAGACTCAGTACTTTCCACATAGGGCTCTTGAAAGGGGCTCATCATGTGGATGAAAAGCCCTGTAAGTTTTAATTCTGGTTTCAGACTTTACATCACATTACAATGGTTTATATAATATGTAATATTTACTTACAGATGGGATGCTAAAATACAGAGCCGGACTTGTTCATCCTTTTCTTTTGAAAAGAAAACAGAATGAGAAGCTCTTACTTTAATGACTCTGGGATTACCAACAAAATCATCTGTAAATATACTTATTAATTTACCTTTATCATGAAAATATGTCCGTAATGTTTATTTCACATACGGTTAACTAAATATTCAGTTAGGTTTCTTAATGCTAAATAAACTTTTCTTTGTAAAATTGATTTATTTGCAATTAACTCTGGCTAGATTGTATAAATTCCTTCATGATTCTCAGGAATTTTAGGTGGAACTGATGTCACACACTGAAAAATTCTCTAACAGTGCAATCCTTCCAGTGTGTGTCCATTTGAATATCAGCTTGTGTTGTTATTGTTTAGAAATATTCATGAGTTGTGTACCTGCCATTTCAATGTGATAGAAGCAAAATAATGAATGCTGGAAATGATGCATTCCTTTCCTATCCTCAAGAACAATCCAGGCACTGGAGAGATGCCTCCATGGTGAGGAACACTTGCTGTTCCTGCAGAAGACCTGAGTTCTGTTCACAGCAGCAAAGTCAGGTGGACTCACAGCCACCTATTACTCCAGTCCCAAAGATCCAACATTCTCTGTGCCTTCTGCAGGTACTCACAGGCATGTGACATACATGTAAACACCCATGGTTTCAGGGTTTTTAAGTATTTGAAACAATATAGACAGAAATGATGCTCCCCACCAAAAAATCACAGACACTCAGAAAGTTAAAGGGGGACCCGAAATAAAGAATTTCCTAAACTATGAATGTCACACACCACATCCAAAAGAAACTTCAGCCTGTTTAGCTCTAAACTATTCTGTGTATTCTGGTGAATCTATATATAAAAACGGGACCTATCAAATATGAGAAAATGAGAGTATCCAAAAAGAAGATGGAGGCTAGCCCAAACCGCCTGATTTCAAGGTCGTAAGTGGTAGTCTGTAGAGTTGTCTCAGTCTTTTCTCATAAAACATCATTATGAAGAGCTGGAAGAGGGCTTTGCTTTCAGGTTTTTGACATGCTTGCCCAGCACATCGTAAAACTAGCAGGACAACTCTAAAAGCTCTTGACAGCCTGGAAACATGGACCACATTTTACCAAGGGAAATGTAAACTGATTAATATAAAATTATGTGCTCATATTTTTTTTAAAAAACTGCCCCTAAGTGGCATAAGGAATGAGGTTAGCAGCTGTATAGATGGAGGTTAACTGCAAGTTCAGGGTGACTCAGGGCTGTGGCATGTCTGCTTAGTAACTGCATTTGATGCTTGGATGTAGACCAGAGACCATACTGGTGAATGAAGCTCATCATGTGCTGTGTTCTGCTGACCACATTTAAGGAAAATATTGACCACTAGAGAGTATCCTGCTCAGAAGGGTGAATAAGCATAGACAAGCTGCAAAGTCTCATAGAGAAACTCCCAGGAATGGGTCAATAGGCCCAAAGAGAATTTGGAAGCTTTGAAAGAGCTGGTCTCATAAAAGTGTTGGTGACTCCTCTCTATCTAGGAGGGAGAATCAGCCCAGGGGATCTGAGCTAATAGAAAGCTTAAACAAAGGGCACATGTGTGTAGCAGGCCTAAGTCTATCCCTTCCCAGCCCGCCCTCCCTTCTGCCTGCCTCTATTTCATAGCCTTCACAGGCTGGACCTTCCTTCCTGATTAATCTTCTCAGACCACTTATACCTCTCCTGTTTACGCAACCATTTAAATTATCTAATATTTTTACAACAAAGACACAGGAATCATAAATGGAGGTAAAAATCTGCTAGCTCAGCAAGATAACTTTACTTCTTAACTCTATGCAGAATATCTATTTACAGCCTGTCCCTAAAACTAGACTGCTAGCTCTTTAGAAATCTCTATTTGTGTCTTTCTACTATGCTAGTCTGCCTTTCTGTTGAGCTCCTCCAAACCTAAGAGGGATCATGAGTTTAGCAAAGAAGTTTCTAGCTCCTCCTCTCCACCCTTGGCAGGCTGAACTACGTCATCATCATGAGAGGGGGGATCTAAGCAAAGTTGGTAGACTGAATCATTTCATGCTAATAGTGAGGTAGCTCAAAGCTAACGAACAGACTTTCAGCCTCTGGTCATAGAGCAAAGAACACAGGACAAGCAAATTGCCTTAAAATAGGCTGGAACATTCCATTCTTTAGCATTCTTATCTATGGAGGCTTTTAGAGGGACACCTAAATTTCGTCTCTTCAGGATACATCTAATTGCATCTGACAAACACAATATCTATCTAAGCTTGTATAGTTTGCTAATGATTAGGTTTCAATAACCAAGTATCCTGTAACAGTCCGCAGGGCTATAAACCCCTTTTTGTACTCTAGTCCTTGACAACACTGCTCTCTCACTCAAGCTTCTGAGCATCTCCATGGCAGCATATATTAAATGATTTCTCCTGAAGCTGATAAGGTTTCTTAGTGTCTGCATCCCATAGCACCCTCCTGCATAGCAACTGTATCCACCTGCTTGTCTTGGGATGATCCATCCAGGCACTAGTCTCTTTTCAATCAGGAAGTAGAAGGTTTGTCATCACTGCCTCTCCCTCAGGCACTGGGCAGAGCCTCCACACTCAGACAGAGGGACTGAATAACAGCTGGAAGCCCTGTGCCAAGGAAGAAAACAAGCTCCAACACTGGGCTGGAAGCTCACTCCATGGGCCCTAAGCTCACCAGTATCATGCTTTCTCCGAACACTGTTTCTGAAGAGGGCTTTCAATGGAGAATTTCAAAGGCACTTTAATAAAGGTGGAATTATCACAGTGAGCAGCTGGTCAGGTTACAGTGACCCTGCTGGATGTTTTCTAATCTATAATGTTTACACACTGAACCACACTCATGTCTGTGTGCAGAACGCATGACAGCCTAGGGCAACGCTCATCCCAGGGGAGCCACTGGAAGGTGCAGATTATAGGATGATTGTGGTGATCTGATCAAGCAAGAATTTAAGAATAATCAGTACTTAAAGACATATAAAAGATGGGGGAGGGGCTCACTGAATCTCACCCCTGTTAGGAGCTAGCAATTGGTAGTAACTGGATGTGGGATAGACAGAGATAGCTTCACTATTCCCCCATAAATATTGGTCCATGGGCTACTAGGAAGTCCCACACCCAGGCACATAATGGTAGAACTAAACCCCACAGAAAGTGAAAGAGAAAGAGAGAGAGAATAAAGTCAAGAGGAGAAAAGTTTTAGGGAAGGATCTAGAAGGAATTGGTGGAGAAAAAAATGAGTGTTGGGTCTCATCAAAACACATTATATGCATGTAAAAACATAAATAAAACATTGTTAAAATAACCAGTACACAAGGTAATTAGCACATAGAAACTTCATGTTGTGGGTCTCATCAACGGAGAACCAGTCTTGAGAGGACATTTGTATGACATAGTGTTGTGTACCCTAGGGTATTGGGGGCTAGGGAGCACAGGCATCCATGGGCAAGGAAAACTGAGACTGGGATCATATCTCTGTTCCAGAAACATACCAACAACTGTACAACCGCAGATGACAAGAGTGGGTGCTGTTCCCCAGCAACAGGGAGCCACAGCAGTGATGAGCTGGTGGAGGGAGGGTTAGCCCCACCCATGAAGAGTGCTCCCTTTCCATATATGAAGGTTCTACCAGACAACACCATTACAGTTGTCTCTGTGTTCCACAAGGACTCATGTTTGGAGAGCCATGAGGGAGTTGCTTTTACACTGTGAGATGCAGTGGAAAACTATTGCTGATGCTGAGGAAATCTCTTACACTCATCCTCCATGCTTCCTGTATCCATAGCAAACATATAAGCTACATATTCCAGGTCACTAGTCCTTTCAGCCTAGACTCCCAAGTGACTGCCAAGCACAGCACTGCCCCAGCTTCTCATTGCATATGACATCTGCCCAAACATAGGCTACCAATATGACAGCCAGTAAGGTTTGAAGTTTGCTGGCCATAGTAGTTAGCACAGGCTCTGAATTGGTTTGCATGTATCCAAAATAAGGGATTTGGGCATATAACCAACCCATTTTGCTATGTGCAGAAACACAAGCCACCTCCTCTTTGTGGAAACAGAGCTCCCTCTACCACTGCTCTATCCGTAGGTCCAGATAGCATAACCCCATTCCTGGGCCACACCAAGAGGCTTTTGTGTCTCAGATACTCATGGGAGGTGCCATCCATATGGAGCCAGACTCCCCCTTCGTCCCCCCCTCTGTTTGTCTTGTGAAGTTCTTTCCCCTTTTCTCCCTCCCTCATAGTGTGAGTTCATGTGTGGCTGGTTTTCTTGGGCAAAAGGCCCAGCCCAGCTTCAGCTTTGTTTGTTGTTTGTACTGACTGCTCTAACATAAGCCTCTGATACTCCATGGTCAGCCTTCCCTGGAACAGGGAACACCAACTGAGCTCCTCTGCTCCCAGTTAGAAGACCGTGCCTGCTTTGCTGGTAGAAGAGAGCAGAGCATTTGTGTGGAATAAGGAAGGTACTGCCTCATGCTCTAGGAACCACGGTGCTCTGTCTCAAGCCAGTAAAGTCTAAGTAAGGCAACTGTCTGAATTGTTAGTCAACTATGGAAACAGAAATGTAGCAGTCAGCTGATCAAGATTCCTCTACATGTCATGTTAGTGAACTAAAATGTTAACCCTCAAAGGGCCGAATAGAGTCTTCCTCATTCCAGGAGAAATGGTTACCCACTAGACTTCCATTTCAGAAACCCAAGGGACATGTTCAGGCTAGAAAACTAACTTGAACTAAGCAAAATTTTTTTTTCTAAAGTTTTAAATACTGTACTATAGTGTGTTGTCTTATGGCTTCTGTTACTAATCTTTTGTTGTGCCAAGTTTGCAAACAACTCATTTCCAGCCCAGTATCTGGTAGGTCACAGTCATGCTCCTGTCAACTACTGGTCATGATGTACACAGCATAAGGTCACCTAGCTTTGTGTCTAGGCCTGCACTGGAGCTGGCTGACCCTGGGAAAGCTACTTGCTTGCTAGCTTTACTTGGTTTATCTGCCTGCGTTGACTGATGTGAGACCTCTTCATTGGCCCAGGCTTGTGGAAGAAGAACTGAAGTTGGATGGAGACAGTGAATATAGAGGTCAAAGAGAGGCCATGAGAGTTAGCCCTATCAACCTTCCTGAAGAATTGGAGCAAGTCTTTTCAGTTTTCCACATCTCCTCTAACATCTAAAATGGGGCTGATCATGTTCTATGAGTTAGATCCCATTGTGAAAACTGAAATAATAAAGCCATGAAATATGTGCCGGAAAGGAGATCAATTATACATGTTTAACAAATCATTGTACTTCTTGTATAATGAATATTCAGAAGTACTCCCTGATATCACTTGTGTACAGTTTTTGTGTTTTAATATCCTGATAATTATCTTGGCCATAGCCAGCACCATGTAACTCTGATCTTTCTGGCACTTGTGTAGTTGATCCTGTATACTCCTCCCTTTTTCTGCCTCTAGATTCTGAGATTCCACACACTCTAGTTCTCTAAAACATTCCTACTCATTTCCTGTCAACTTTTATCATATCCATCTTTTTCTATGACACCTCAAATGCTATTATCCTCTGAGTTTTGACTTTATTCACATGTTCTGTGTGCTGCACAGAGAGCCCATCTTATTCAATTTATTCAATAGTCTACAACCAAGAGTATCTTCGATCTGCTTGTAGAGCCTGCTTACTTCAGTTAGATCATCATCTCAGCCTGGGTTCCCAGAGCACCTGTGTACCTTTATGAGGCTCTCCCAGAGGCAAAGAACATGGTCCTCTCCTGAGCCAGTTCTTCTCCTCTTCCAACATATGTTTTGTTAGAGGGGATTTTGTCTCATTGATGACCATGGCTCGATATCACAGAACTATCTTCACCTCATGTCTATTGGCTGGTGTTCCTCAAATTTGTTGTTGACTCCCACTGCCCTTAAGCCATCTCTAACCATTTTCTATTAGGCTATGTTGTACTCCTTCTTCAAAAGCCCTGTCAAGTTCATCCTCCACCACTTTTTCCCAAGAAAGTTTTCCAAGTACTAAAGAGTCTGCTGTCCTCAGGATATAAGCTCCCATGGAGACTTCTCGACTAAAGAAGATTATATTCCAGCAGGATCTGGTCAGTTACTCTCATCTTCTGCCTCTCAGTTCTTCAGCCTCCAGTCTACAGACCAGTGAACAGGACACATCTTCCTGCACCTGAATTTAGCCTGGTGCATGACTTTGTGATTATAATCTCAGATACAGAACTATTTCTCATCATCCATGCACTTTGAGTCTCCCCACCATACCTTCTCCTTCCCATGCAGAAGCTGAGCTCCAACCTATTCTGGTTTCTATAAATTTAATGCCTGAAAAGTGATTCGTTTTGGTTCTCTAACCCCAAAAGCATGGATGCCTCTTCTTGTCACCTTCAGATCAAGTGCTGTCATTGACTCAATCGCATCTCCTTATTGGAACTTATTTTTCTGCTCTCTCCCTTCATATTGAAGGACACATGCAGAGTCTATAATGACATTCCTGTTTGGGGATGAGCTGCTCAGAACTTGAGTTTCTTTCTTAATGTCTAGGAATTAAGACACATACAACTTGAGTTTCTTTCTTAATGTCTAGGAATTAAGACACATACAACCTTGAGCAGGCTATTAGTCTACCCACTATAAATGTCACCGTCCATATTCATGCAAAACCCTGTCATTTGTGCTGCTTTCCCATATAACAAAGATGGCCCCAAGCTTCTGTGTGCTGATCAGTATTGCTAGCTCTTCTTTGAGTTGCTGAACATTTCATCATCCTTGACCCCATGTTTTAAGTGCAAATAGGCCCTCGATAACTGTTTAAAAATGATCCAGGTTATACAAATAGCTAGTGATAGCCTAGCATGTCTCCAAGAATAAGCTCAAAGTGGGAGATCAACTAGCAAACTATAATTCATTTTAATGATTGTAATTTGTGAACATTTCCAGCCAGTGTGTACAGATGACTTCATTACTTTCTGCATTGCCACAGCCAGCATTTATTGCCTCATGTCAGGCATCGTTCAAAGTCCTTTTCATGTACGAGTTTACTTAATTCTGCAACAAATTTCTTATACAAGTATAATTATTGTTGGCCACTTCATGAATATGGAAACTGGGGCATCTGGTGTTCAAAAGCTTGCCCAATGTCAGACAGCTTTGTCTACAGGAACTCTGAGTTAACCATGGACGCGGACACAGTGCCAATACAAACACTCCCTTCCCCAGCTACACAAATGGGGGGTTATTGTAGCTAATTTGAAATTTTTATTTGTTTCTCATGAAACTTAATCGCCTTTAGCTCCATGGGTTTAAGAAAAGAACCCAGTGAATTAGCCTGTTCCATCTGAGATTTTTTTTTCAAAGAGCCAACTTCTAAGATGCATAAGCTGTAGGCTTCAAGCATAGAAATGAGCCTGTGTATTATCTTTCAAAGCCACCTTAGTCTTCAGGAAAATCCTTGGGTCTAATGGTGAATCATCCCATGATCGTGCTGTCAGTTTGATGAGAGTCAGTCCCAGGGGAAGGCCATTGTGCCAGGGAGGAGAGATGGCAGGAAGACGAGCATTAAATCTGTGCTTGCTCGAAATGTCTGCCTTTGATGCTGTCTCTGGGGGCACGGAGAGCACCTCCTCTCAGTCAACAATTCTATGTCCCTTCCACAGTTCTGAAGGGGGAGAGGCCTTTAAGGCATTTTGTACTGACAAGCCCATTTCTCTTAGGGCCCTAGAATGTAATAGAAGCCATCAAGGGCAAGGGATATTAGACTGTTCTCTGTGATGGTAACAGAATTCATAAGTTTTTCAGCAGCTCCTTCCTTCTATCAGCAGTTCAGTTAGTGGCAGGCTACAGGGCTAATATGTGTCTGTGGCTAGCTCAGCTGCACTGATGTTCATAGGTTGATCCTATTTATCCTCCAACAACTTTTTAAAATGAAGGTAATGGTGTTTTTCTAAAGCTTATACTAAACTTCAACATAGGGAAGTGAGAGGAAGGCCTGAAGGATAGGAAGCTTTTAGGAACACCCTCATTTACTCTTGGCTGGAGGTTGGAAGGGAAGGGGTTTCCCCTACTGAAGTAGTAGAAAGACCTATGTCATTTCCTAACCTGAGGAGCTCCACGGCAGGATGCATTGCAAAGAGTAACAGTTCTGAGAGAGCACACTCTCCCCACTTTCTGTTGTTGACAACTATACACAGCTTGAAGGAGTTAACTGAATTGCTTTTGAATGATTAAGTTAAAATTGCTTTGAAGGCAAAGTTATACCTTATCTTACTTTACTTTCTTTCAATGTGATCCAATGCAAATGTCTTTAGCTTTTTAAAAGTCAGAAATGAATTTACTTATTTGAAACTCCATAGAAACATAGTTTTGATAGCAGCTACCATAAGCCCATGCTCCATCCACAAGACCACTATGAACACAGACCCTGGCATGTGTATATGTACATTCTTCCCCAACCTGAAATCACTGGGAATATACTTCTTTGATCTCTCAAACCCACATTCGAGGTTACATTGACAGGGTTCTCAGATGTAGAATTAGTGTCTTTACACAGAAGCTCCAGAGCCCCTTGCCTCTCCCACCATATGAGGACACAATGACAAGATGCCTTGTCATGTCTCAGCCACTGCTGCTGTGTCTCAGCCACTGCTTTGGCAATGGACAGGCAGCCCAAAGAGGCTGAGAGACTTTTCTGCAGCTCTATGGAGCTGCATAGTGGCAATAGGGTCCCTGCGGGTCATATTTGGTTTTGCCTTTCTTGGAGGAAATGTAAAGGAATTCACCTAATTATTTTCATGTAATGGATCTATAAAAGTATAAATGTTCTTAGCAGATATGAGGACACCCACACTTAAAGTGGTGGATTTCTGCCTGATTGCTCTCTTAGACTTATCAAATCCCAACATTTCCCTCCTTTCTGTTTCCCAAAGTTTCCATAACAAATGTCCGCAAGCTTGCTGACTTAAAACATACAAATTATATATATGTGTGTGTGTGTGTGTGTGTGTGTGTAAGTATGTCTGTGTGTGTAAGACTGTCCTTGAGTGTATGTGAATGTGATCACCCATATCCCATGACACACGTGTAGAGGTCAGAGAACCACTTCAGCTGTCCTTCATTGTTTGAGACAAAGTTCTTTGCTGGTTTTCATTAAATACACCAGGCTAGCTGGCCATGAGCTTCTGGGGATTCTCCTGTCTCTGTCTCCCATCTCACAGTCAGCATACTGGAATTACATGCTGCTGCGTCAGGCTTTGTGTGGGTTCTGGGGATCTGAACTCGGGTCTTTATGCTCAAGCACTTCCAATGTACCTGTCTCCCCTGCTCACATCCTCACATGTTATCTTACAGTTACAGGGGTCACTAATTGAAAGTGAGTATTACTAGGTTAAATTAAAATATCATCAGGACAAGGTCCTCACCTAAGTCTCTTTGTCTTATCTAACTTTCGGAGGTTGTCCACGATCCTTGGCGTATGTCCTCATGCCTTTTGTTAAAACCAGCAATTTTCCTGTTCTGGAGGTCATTACCTGTAATCCCAGCACTGAGGAGAATGAGACAGGAGAACTGTGGGCTCTGACTCCGTTTGGGTTCATACTTAGTTCCAGGCAAGGCCAGCCTGGAGTACCCAGAAGGCTCTTGCCTAGAAGAAAAGAGAAAGTCAGCAGTGCTGGATCAGTGCTCCTTACAGAGCCACCGGTACAGTAACTTCCTGTTCCACTTCAGTCTTTTTTTTTTTTTTTAAGTTTTATTGCATTATAATGAGAAAAGTTACATGATTTCAATTTATTTGAATTTGTTAACATTCAAAAACATATTTTAAGTAAATAGAATTAAATCACATTATTGTTTTCCTTTTGTATCCCAACTCCTCCCAGAGACCCCCCTTCAATACCTACAATATCTTTGTCATATTCTTTAAAATCAAAGAGTAAGAGTGAATGCTTTGCTTGAAGTTTGTAACTCTTGTATCAAGTTACCACAGTAAGAGCCAAGATTTTAAGCTCTACTAAGTATAAAACAAACAAAAACACTTTATATATTTATGTTCATTTAAGAAAATATTAATAGTGATGTATTATTTTGAAATATACAATTAATACATTTGGATTTATTTCAAATTTTATTGAGAAAACCGTATGTATTTTCAGTATTGTCGTAGACAAGCATCTACATAAGACTGTTAAGTTGATTGTTGTTTTATATCAACTTATATAATCCTCTCTTCAGTCTTGAAGGGCCCCTTATTAACAATGAACAAAGCTGCAGAACTTAGCATAGATGTAGTTAACAATCTTAGTTATGTCTGAAACTATGTAACTAAGTACTTGCAGGCTTGGGTATTAGAACCTTGACAACTTAGGATGCTACTTAACAGGGCTGGAGGTTCTATGCCCTCTAAAATTAAAGTAAAAATACTTAATTATATTTTGAAATTTTGATTGTGATGAATGTGAGCATCAAAATCATCAGTGACTGGATGCTTACCACCATTTCCCTTACTCTTTGTGACATCACATTTTAAATTACTTATTGGAGTTTTGCCTGTTGTAAATGCTACTGTAGACTGTAATCTTCTTGATGTTTTATCTTTGTGTTTACCATCTGTTCAGGAAGTCAGGAGCATGTGTGCCTGCATTCCTCAGCCCTTTACCCTGGCTTTGTGGTTAAACCTTTGAATTAAGCAACTGTGGCTATAGCTTAACCAATGCCAGCCACTAACATATTGAGATCTTAACTCCCCCTTGTAGGAAGGGAGTATGGAGGGGAAGTTGCTCCTGTCTGAGACAGGAAGTGGTAGTGGTATGCCCTTGCCAACTTGGCATACTAAGGCACAAAGGTGTTTTTGTCTATTTGGAAGGCTCTGTGATCCTCACTTCCTCCCTGAAGATCCTTAGGAACAAATATGTGAAAGAAGTCCCTGTCTCTAGGCTCATGGAATCCTCAGTTCTTCACAGAAGGTCACACTGAGTGTCTATTGAGAAAGTCCCAAAGGTGAATGGCTAATTGGACTTTGATATCTCATGGAGTACTTGTGTTCATTAAAACATCCTGAGCACTGGGTACCATAGCATTAATGTTATTAGGGTACAGTGGAAATGATCCTAATTCAGGAAGTTCAGCAATCCTTTTCACCTGTTGACCCTCCCAGAGGGCAGTGGCCCTCAGTCCCACCCCCCGCCATCTTTACCATCCTTCCCTAGCCTCTGCCCCCCATCTTTCCATATGTAAACCTTCTCCCTCCCACCTGTCTCTTAGATCTGTCTTCAATTCATGAACTCTGGCTCAGTATCTTCTTGTTGCTAGACAATACTAAACTTATCAGAAGCATTAGATCCCTCTAAAACCTTTATGCTTCACCTTGTTGGAGGTTATTTTTATTCTAAAGCAAATGTAACAGGCTCCTTTTGGAAATAAACTTGTTAATATTGAGGTATTTCTCTCCAATGGAGTCATTCAGTTTGTTCAAATTCAGGAGTTTCCTGCGTAGGAGTTAACTGCATGTGAGCTGCAAGCAAGATAGTTACTCTTGTATTTGGTTAAAAATATAATAAAAGCCACAACATTATGTATAATAATAGCATAAAATTAAAAGCTCATGTTTTCCATTATTTAGAAGTTATAATACTTAGAAATGATAATAGAAACTTAATATATTAAAAACTGGTGACATACACATGCAATGAAAAATAATGGTATATTACAGTCAAATACTTTGAGAATGTTTTTATTTCCACACACGCATGTGCATGTGGCTTTTCAATCTTTAGTATGCCAGATTCCTTGGAAGATATATGTGATGATAATTTTTAAGAGAATCTTAGTCAATCCAAAGATTTGAAACACTTAAACTCAAGTTTGTGCTCCATGAACCCCTACTCATAATCTCTTAACAAATCAAAACAGGATTTCCAAGCCCTTCCTCCTTTGAAGAGACTTTGGCAAGCATCAGGGACTTTTAAAAGAGGGGGTGGCTCTGCCAAGGAAGGATAGGTTGGTGCATAGAGGAGATGAGATCACTGCCCAGCACCCACAATGAGGATAAAGACACTCCTGTCTTTACTCCAGAATAAGCAGACTTTACCCATGTGATTGTGTCTGTTTGTAGCACTTGTGGTTTACAGTCCACCACAAAAATATAAAAATAGCCCACTGTGCCATGGGCAACTCCACAGTACTTTCTCTTCTGAGTTCTGAGATGGACCAAGCCAAATATTGAGGTGGTAAATGAATCAACAAACTGTGCAGTACACAGGTAATAGAATGTATTATATACTTACACCCAACCTTAAGAAGAAATAATATTCTTATACATGAAGCAAGATGACTGAATCTTGAAGACATTAGAGGAATTAGGCCAGATGGAAAAAGACAAGCCTATGATGTAGGTAACAGGAGTCACCTGGCATGGCCAGACTCCTAGACAGGTGATTGCTTGTCAAGGAATCTATAGGGAAGAGACTGAAAGTGATTGTAAAGGGAAATAGTTGAAAAAGTTTTAGAGATGAATTGCCATGACAGTTGTACGACAGAGTGGTTATACTTAATGCCACTGTTTGCATATCCAAAAGTGGCTAAAATCATAAATCTTACAGAATGTTTATCTTACACAATCCTAATAAGGTACACATTTTCAGAATCTTGTCATGTTTGAGGCAAAAGGAATGTATACAGATTAGTGAAAATCTACTACAGATCTAACAGAGAAGGGTTACGTGCAGAAATTACTTAGAAGAAAGGGGCCATGTCAGCCTGTGTTGAAAATTAACACATGGGAAAGCCTCCTTCCCTCTGTGCTCTCCTGAAGTCAAGCTCTATGTACTCCTCTCACGTTGGTGAGAGATGGTGCAGTGTAGGTACCAGTGATCAGCCTGGCATCAGGCCTTAACCCAGCCCAGGGGACCTGCCCCATGCTGCTCTTTTCCACATTTCCCCATGGCCAGACCTATTTTCAGCCTGTAAATGAATCATCTTCCCAATTTCTCATGAAATAGGCACGATGGCATTAGTACTGACAAAGAGGTCAGGGCTTCTTATCATCTCAGGTTCTATAGATAGGAGTGAGGTGGGTCCAGGGAGTACTTTCACCAAGAAGGATGAACTGTGCCTGCAATTGTTGTTTTCTCGATTTAATAGATCAAGTGCACTGTGGAGTGTTTAAGAGTGAGATAAAAGAGTGGGGTGGAATTGGCAGCATATTTACATTTCCCTGAGCAAAGGATGAATTTTTTTTTTCAATATGGAAAATAAAATACTAACCAAAAGTAACTAAGTATTGGAAAGAATGTTACCAACATTCCAAGAATCTCATCTCAAACACTGGGCCCACCCAGAGCAACTGCTCCGTCCACTGGAGGAAGTGAGCAGAACAGAGAGTTTGTGCTGTATATGGTTCTGGGAGAAAAAAAAAAAAGTTGACGTTGGCATTCAACTAGCTTTCTCTGGAAGAGTTTCTGTGAAAAAGTGGCTGTGGGGGCCTGCAGCCAGTTCACTATGCTTGCAGACTGACTGTAGGATCTGTGAGGGAATGAGGAAGTGGGGACTCTCCTGAGCTTCATTCTCAGAGTAGACCTTTAACCCTCCATGGAAAGAATGTTCTTTTCACTTCCATACTATTGTTTATAGGAAATAACAAAACACACAAAAGTACTTAGAACATTAGTGTTACCCATGTCTGGCCTCAGTAATGTCACTTTCTGCTCATTGTTTTTATTGTTGTTGTTGGCTTGTTTGTTTGTTTGTTATCTTATCTTTCTGAAAACACTGAACCATGAATAACAAGTACAGTTTAAATAGTTCTCCTTTCTGTCTATAAAGTCTATGGATCTATATTCCTATCTAGTGAGATCTCTTTTGTATTATGTAATATAATAGTAAGTAACTACATATGGCTATGGTTAAAATGAAATCAAATGTAAAATTCAGCTTGTTTGCTTGTTGGCTGATCTTACTTATATTAGAGTACTCAGTACCTATATGTAGCAGCTAGAAACCATATGCATATGTAAGGTGCATGTGTAAAAATTTTCATCAGTAGCCAGGAATTCTATACCTGATATTTTTATAGACCTTTCAAAGATGAGTAGCTTTGCTTTAAATACGTATTCATCTTGGGTTCTGTACTATGTACAGGACCATATGATAGTTATACAGTGATACAAGGGAACCAAGTACACACCAACAAATCTGCCATCTGTTGAGCAAAGTTAAGATAGTCCATATTCTCCTTCTAAGAGCATCAATAAGGAGTTTGTACCACACTGATGCTTTGATTTGTGTCATGCTCACACTTTGGTTTGACTTCTGTATTCTCAACAGCAGCAGCCTAGGAACGAGCCTGGACAATGTGATCCTTGGGTGGGTGATCCTCTGGAAGGGGGACTCTTTCCTAGTTCATCCTAGTTCCTCTTCCTCAGACAATAATTCTCACCTATATTTGTGTGTCCTGTCAATCACTAAGACAGACACCAGACAGGAGCAACTGAAGAGAAGGAAGATATATTTGGATAGCAAGTTCAGAGGATTTCCTCATCAGGGCATGGAGAAGCAGCTTAGCTGGTAGAAGAGCATGTATTGGGTAGTAGTATTCATGCCATGGCAAATCAGGAAACAAGAAACACTGTGGGGACTGGGGAAAGTTTCAGAAGCCTTTACCTAGAGGTCTCCTTTTGCCAGAGAGTCCCCCACTTCCTCCATATCCCACAACACTCGCTCAAAATAGTGTGACCAGCCAGAATCCCAACACTTAAAATTCAAGTGTGTGGGTAAGATTTCAAATTCAAACTGTACTAACATAGAGGAGTCATCTAGAAAGCTTCTAGTCCTGCAGAAGTTTGGGCCCCATCTCGAGAGATGCTGAGTCAATGGCTTTGCATGCAGCCAAGACCTTTAGGTATTTCCCAGAACTGCAGTGAGGCTGAAAACCAGCAGTCTGGGGACCTGTCTTTGGCACCTTAGACTTCTCCCCTGGGTCTGAGTCTGTGGGTGAATGACTGAGCACTGCTGAAGAAAATAGACAATTGTGGCTTGATTTGGCCCTCTTATAGACTAGATGTGTGTCTGTGAATAAGCCACTGCTCACCTGAGTGGCTTGCCAAATGAGAAGGATGGCTGTCTGTAGCTTTCAAATTCCTGCCATCTGAGCTAGCTGGTTCTATGTGATCTGAGAAAATACAAGTCTTCCTTTGCAAACGGTGGGAGAAAACCTTCTCTCTTGACATTAAAACTTGTTCCTTCACACCCTGTATTTCTCCAACAGTCCTGAACCAGCCCTAACAGATTCCTGCTTGTTTAGAGACAGAGTGGTTGGCAATTTCATAAACAGAACCAAAATTATTTATGAAAGTCTATGTGAATCCACACTAACTGTAGAACTACCATGGCCATTAGAGATGACTCCCGGGGAGGTTCTACCTGGCCTCAGCTCTGGTTTTTGTCTTTGTGTAGCCACTTCAGTAGTTTCTAAACTGATCTGTGAAAGTCACATAATAGGCACTGTGGTGACAGTGACATTCATCACTCTAATCTGATAATGACTTGAGTTTTCTTCCTCTTGTCTTTTGCTAGAGTGGGCTGCCACTATTAGAGCCTACTTCCTACTCCTAATGGGTCCATGTTTCACAGTGATGTTAGAAGCGAAGCCCACCTGCTTGGCCCATCAGAGACAGTGATGGGAGAGTGCGCTTCAAGGTGACAGTGTTTGTGACAACAGGCAGAGGGGCAAGTGTGCTCACAGGCGAAGAAAAGAAATGTGCTATCATTTGGTTTGTGGGCTTCATCACCGAAACTGCTTATAGCTTCACATTGCCCATGAATCACCCTGTAAGGGCCTTAGAATAAGAGAGCGCTTGCCAGCCTGCACTTGACTCCAATGTTACAAATATTTCACTTCCTCTCTGTCTGCCAGTCTCTGCTTTTAAGCCATCATCAAGCATCCAAGCGACTTGCTTCAAAGACCCTTTCAGGCCCCCTGGGAGGCAGCTTCAGCCTCAGAACATAGTGCCAAGGCCTTAGCAGCTCATTTCTGTCATTCCCAGCTGCCCTCCACCATAGCACAGACAACTGAACTGCCAGGAGCAGTCAACCACCTGGGATGCTTCTCACATTGGCCTTGACTTGCATCTGCTCCTTGGCCTTGGAAACCCTCCAGTCCAAAGATGCCCAATAAATGTTTAGCCAGAGACATGTATCAGGGACATAGATGCCCAGGAAACATATTCTCAAAGATAATTTTCCAGGGACATGGATGTTCAATAGATATAAGCCCAGAAACCTATCCAGACATAGATGTTATGTGAAATTTTGTAGTACCACAATAGAGGGAAAAATTAATCAAATGAAATAATTCCAGCAGTGGGTGGCCATTCTTCACTTCCCACATAGGATGGATTCTAAGGATCTTCAAACATACAGAAATCAGTGGATAGTCCAATCTCTTATATTAAACAGCCCAGTGTTCCCATAAACCCATGTTGGTTCCCACAACACTTCACTGCACTGGTCGGTTTAATACTGACAAGTGCAACCTATGTGCTGTCAAGCAGTTGCTGTGTTGAGTAGTTTAGGAGACAGTGACAAGAGAAAGTAGGTATACATTTGGTTATACATGTGGGATTCTCAGAATATTTTCTATGCCATGGCTTTTTGATTTTGGAGAGACGTAGAGGGCCAATTCAGCATTTTCCAATATAAGGTCACCAGTGGAAAATCCACTATAGTAGTTTTTAATAAATCTTGAAAATTCAGTGCATATTATTTTATACTATGACTCTTTCTGGACTGGAACTGGTTAAGAGTTCAGCATCAGGTGAGAGTGATGCTTCAGGCATGAGACACAATACATTTCTAGCCCTTTCTACACCAGGCTGATCCCAACTCTCCTTTTTAGCCATGTACCATGAGCCCTTGTGTAAAGGAAGCTGCTTCTAACCTCTGCTCAAATGCCAGGCTTTGCTCCAGACCAATTAGATCTGAATCCCCCTTGGATTCAGATTTTAACGTTTGGGGAATCTGTGTGTACTAATCTTCCTGAATCATTTCCAACCAGGACTGGCCTGAGACATTCTCTCTCCCAGCAGATGTATATTAGCTTAAGGAGTTCTGAGTGGTGTGGAAACATAATACAGATATGTAGTTGGTAGCTATCTGCATTCTAAGGGACAATGAAACAAGGAGGACCCAGTGTGGGGGAGCTGCTCATTGAGAAGGGAATCAGAAGGGTGTGTCCTCTCCAGCCATGCTGACAAGGTGGGGTACGCCAGGGGCATTCTGTGTTCATCAGCTCTAGTACTACTGTGAGCAAGCAGCTCCTACATCGGATGATTTTCAGCAGCAGACTTTTGTTTCCTTTGCATGACTGGGCTCTGGGGGCTTTGTGGAGCACAGTGTGGGCATACAACTGGGCTTCTTAGCCCAGTTTTGTGGCTGGCTGGTCTTGGTTCGCCCTCCCGCATGCCTCTTCACTCTGGGACCTGCAGATGCCTCTTGTAAGATTCTTATGATGGCAGATGTATGAGATATAAAAGGAAACACACCGAGTACCTTGGACCAGGTATTCTTACAGTAACTATTTCTACAATCAATGTGCCATTAACCAATCAAGTCCCCTGCCTGGGTCCAATAGCAGAGTGGGGAAGTCCCCTCGAAACCAATAAAGTAGCCAGTCACCCACTACTGATGCACAGAAAGATGTTGAACTGGATGGTGTTTGTATGGAAGCTTGACATAGTGGCATTTTGAATAACATTTCCCTGTGTTCTTTTGGCCCGGTGTGTGCATGTCTCCATTGTGCTTCTTCTTAGTCCTCAGAAACACCACTCTGCTCTCCAAAGCTCTCCATATGGCATCTCTGAGAATTTGGTTGGTACTATCTTTCTGTATTCTGATTTTTTTTTAACTCCCTGTTTTTAACATATAGATTACTACCCCAGCCATCTAGAAACTAATCCTATATGCGGTCGCCATGGAAGAATCCCTTTGCTTGGCTCCCCTCATCATAGGCTACGCTTAGAGTAAGACATGTTCAATATCCATTCTATTTCCTAGATGCCCTGTGTGAGCACTAGTGAGGCCCATCTTATTTAAAACTGAATCTGCAAGTCCAGTCTAGATGACATACATATCATGGACCCATAATAAACGTTGAACCAGCTGAATGAACTTTTCCTAGGAACGATAGCAAAGTTAAAGGTTTAT
This sequence comes from Mastomys coucha, assembly GCF_008632895.1. Lineage (NCBI taxonomy): Eukaryota > Metazoa > Chordata > Mammalia > Rodentia > Muridae > Mastomys > Mastomys coucha. The sequence goes on along the minus strand of NW_022196915.1, from coordinate 2,781,370 downwards.
GTTAGATTTTCTTTGAAGCCAGGCATCCCTAGATCATATATCCTGTCAAAGGCTCATTCCTTCTCTCCCAACCCCCGCTCTGTAAACTAAATTTTAGGAAATTTACGTTTCCTATCCTAGGTTTTAAGAGCCAACTGGTATAAAAGCCTTAGGGTCTAGTCACATCATAAAATCCTAAAAACAGGCTGGATCTGTACGACAGGAATATAAAAAATCAAATGGGAGTAAAACATAAGGAAATTTCATTTTCATTCACCTTCCAATGCTCTTCTCATAGCAACTGGGGACTAGTCAAAGTCATTATTCGATTACTGTGCTACTCAAAGAGGGTTGAGAGAAGAAAGAGCATTTAAAAGTCACTGTACTTCATGAGCTTCAAGCTAATGGAAGCACAATGCAAGGCCGAACTCCGTTCCCAGTCACCCAAAAGTCAACAGGTACCTTGGTTGCCAGCTGTGGCTGTGCCATAAGACCACACTCTGTGTGCTTGCTACTCTACCTTGTGGCTTAGGACATACATGGAACCAAGAATACCTAACAATAGGGCATGCTTTGGCTGCAGTTGTCATGACAGACATTTCTTAAACTGGAAACATAAACTCCCCCCATCCAACCCTGGCTGTCTTTTCCAGAGGATAAGAGCTGAGAAACTGAAAGAAGAAGGAGGAAGGAGGAACATGAATGAACACACTCTGATACTCTGATAATTGAAGGTGGGAGGAAGCAGGTAGAGTGTGGCTCTGTTCAAGGTGAGTAACAATGATCACCGAGAGCCAGATGCACAGCTCAAAGGAGAGTCTGACAGAGTTGGTGAACTCACTTCCATGAAGTACATGGGCTCGCAACTTTTAGGCATGAGTGCAGAGGAAACACTGCAGGCAGGTGGCAAGAGATTAGCTGAGTCAATCACACAGGCCAGGGGTAGGGCAGGCAGATGGGATTCTCTGAGCAGTCCCTTTGGAAGCCAGGTCTCAGACACTCTTGGTACTGCAAAATCATCTGATTCACTCAGAGACCACCTGCAAATCACTAATAAGATGCTTTGCATCTGAGAAGGGCCTAACACCTTGAACAGATAAGGAACTCAAAATACTCAGCAATACGGAACAAACTAAAAACTGCATCAGTTGACTAGCAATAGATAGTAGACCAAGATAGTTCCAAAGAAGTCAAATAGCCAGTGATCTCACAGAATATGTTCCAGCCACTCAGCATTGGAACAACAAGCTTTTCCCTCCCTCAGCAAGAATAGTCACCATCGAAGAACACATGGAGGGCACCGCTGTGACAGACAGGCACCCTTGTACACTGTTGGTAGGATTACCAGTTAAAACAGTTCTGGAAATCAGTTTAGTGGTGCCTCCACAAAAACTAAAGTTATACCAGCTCTATTATCCTTCAATCACTCTAGCCCAGAGGTTTTCAACCTTCCTAATGCTGTGACCATGTAATATACTTCTCCATGTTGTGGTGACCCCCAACCATAAAACTGTTTTTGTTGCTACTTCATAGCTGCAATCTTGCTATCGTTACAAATCGTAATGTAAATATGATTTAAAGATAAGAGGTTGACTAAAGGGGATGTTAGCAACAGGTTCAAATCCGCTACCATGGTTAGTGTATATCCGAAGGAAGTGGGGTTGGTGTGTAAAGAAACACCTGCTTTTCTGGGCTCAGTATAGGACTCTCTGCAGCAGCCAAGGCATGAAAGCAGTCTAAGTGACCATCAGCCAATGAATGCTTAAGGAAATGCGGCACATGTGAATGATAGAATGGTGGAAAACTCCAAAGAAAAGAATGAAGTCTCGTTGTTTGCAGCAAGGTGCATGGATCTGGAGATTATCACCATGCCAAGTGACATAAGCCAGGTGCGAAAAGACAAGTAGACTGTGACTTTGCCCATATGTGAGACAGAAGGAGACTCGTCTCATAGATGTTGAGGGTGGAATGTGGCACTGTAACTAAGGGGGTGGGGGATGGGAGAGCTGAGACTAGGTAGATCAATGGGAAGAAGAAAATTCTGGTGTGCGGGCAGCTGATTGAGAAAAAGGTGACCCACAGACTGTGTTCAAAGGCTAGAAGAAAATACTGGGGACATTTTCACTGAAAAAAAAAAGGTAGATTTTGAAGAGACAAATAAGCTCACTCTTATTTGACTCTTACACATGATTTATGTATTAAAATATTGTAATGCCATACATTAATATGTACAATCCCCTTTGTAATACATCAGCTTGAAAGCTAAAAAGCAAGCTACTCATTTATATAAGCTGTGCAAAATGCACATAAACTCCACTATGGATCAGAATGGAAATGAGTCTCTACAGCAGGGATTTCTTCAGAGCTCAGAGGATTGTGATTCCCAGGGGACAGGCTAGAAAGTGCATGAGCCGAACCTTAGCTGCCTCTCCCTTGCTCGTGGAGAGTCTGCCCCCAGAGACCCGCCGGGACCTGAGCCTCCAGTGAGAGCCGCCATCCCCTCTCCGGTGAGTTCCTAACCCGGGTGCATCCACCTGGGAAGCAAAGGCCCCATGAGTCGCAG
>NW_022196915.1:2624105-2771343 GCF_008632895.1 Mastomys coucha | reverse complement strand
TTTCACTTGAAAAAAAAAAAAAAGAAAGAAAGAAAGAAAGTGCATGAGCCTTAGGAGGCTCTCGGGGGCCTGGAGTGAGATGGCCAAGCTCAGGAACACTAAGTTTATGCGAGTCAAAGACTGCCAGTCTCCTGCCTGTTTCATGGCATTCTCTTCCCAGTGTTTTTATTCCTGGGCACCCCCAACACACTTTCCCACTCTGAGACCTTACATCCCCAGCTGAAGCAGGGCTGAACGGTGGGACCTGTAACAAATGATAAGATTATGAGGAAAAAGCCTCACAGTGGATCAGGGTCACTTTCACCAGTGCATTGTATAAACGGCAGCCCACTCCCTCTTGTCTATCCCACATACGTGCCTTCTTTCCAACTTTGATGTTCTAAGGCATGGCGAAGAGAGGAGACCCTCACCAGATAAAACCTTTCACAGCTCCAAAGGTGCTCACTGTGCATGGCCTTTTCTATATTAACCTTGGTTAGCCCATAAAAGACAGTGGTCATTAGAGATTGAATTGTTGTTTTAACTACTTAGCAAAGTAGAAATTAGCCATCCTATGAGGTCCTTCTATCTTTTTTAACTTTTATAATTATTATTAATCTTATCACATTTGGTTATTTATTGAAGGACATACATGCATGCTCTATGAGTGTATGGAGGTCAGAGGGCAACTTAGAAGAGTCCATTGTCTCCTTCTAGGATGTGGAGTGGTATGGGTGCATGGCCCTGTGAGCACATGAACAGAGAAGAGTGCTGACAGGCTAGTCAGACCCTAACACAGGCAGACTCAGAGGACCTACAGATCAGGGTCGAAAGCCCATGGCTCTTTTTCTTGTACTTATTCTTAGTTTGGTGCTTGCCTTTGTCAGTTCCTCCTTCACAAAATAGCAGCAGAACTCTTAAAAAGTGGGGGTGCCCTGGGGAGATGTGCTCATACCAATCATGGTCTCTTAGGCTCACACAGTGTTCACAACAACACTGAGTATATATACAGGAGTCTGTTGCCTCCAGACCATTTCCATGGCAATCTCACAGGTCCCCCAAAATGACATTGAGAACAGAGAGCTCACCCACTATGACTTGGACTTGCCAAGTCATTAAACCACTACTGAAATGTGGACCTGCTGCTTCAATTTCCTTCTGTGGGCTGTATAACAATGAAGTACATGTTACCTCTACCTCCATGCAATACTCTTGTTCTGTATGCAGATTCTCTGCAACACAATGCTGGATCTTGAGTACAATGGGAGCTCAGTTTTATTAATGTAGCATTTGCCAAGTTGAAGAATTCAGATGTGTGTGCCTAGGAAAAAAATGCTTTTGATTGAGAGAAGTGCTAAAGGAGCCACTGGCTTATGCACAATCATGTTGGGAGCAAGTAAGATAGGTCAATTCCATTTGCATGAGGAGGATGAGGCGGTTAAGACAATATGAGAGGGTTGTGGTACAGACTATGCAAGAGAGATCTCTTTCCCCACTGTCAGGAGGTTCAGAGACAAGGCCTCTGCAACAAAAGTTATCGGTAAGATAAGCACATGCAGATCATTTAGAATGAGATTTACAGACATGGGTTTCTTCTTAAGAATATGAAGAGAGGAAAGAAGCTGGAGTGAATATTTTTTGCTAGGTCTGAGGAAGAAATGGAAAGTTGGAACACTTGAAGATAATCTAGTGGCAGTAGGCCAGGACAGCTGAGTGAGGCCTATTTGTACAGACTCTCCGAGTCTCTGTATCTCTAGGAGGAAAGATGCTCTTTTCTTCCTGGTTCAGTCAGGAAACTCTTAATGAGTGGGTGGGACCTGCTTCAGGGGAGAAGACCTAAGGGAGGGTCGACTGAACTCTATCAAGTCATAAGTTATTCAAGTTGGGGTCCAAGTACTTCAGCTTTTGCACAGTTTACAGGGTTTGTTTTTTTACTTTAAGTTTCCAATTGATTAGTGGCAGTTAGCTGTTGATCTTAGTCACCTGGAAAACAGTTCATTTTACAGTTCAGCATGTGCAAAGTCACAGTGCTGGTGGTTGGGGTGTTCCTGCATACTACCTCACCCTAAGGCTCAGTGTGTGCATGTGCGTGCGCCTGTGTGTGTGTGTGTGTGTGTGTGTGTGTGTGTGTGTGTGAATGTTTGCAGTTTATGAGTTTGTTTGTGGGTATATGAGTGCAAATGTGTATGGTGTGTGTGTATGTTTGTGTGTGTCTGTGTGTGGAGTGTAGAGTGTGTGTATATGAGTGTGTATGAATGTGTGTGGTATGTGTGAATGTGTGTGAATGTGTGAATGTATTTGTGTGTTTTATGTATATGCTTGTTTGTATGTGTGTGGTGTGTGTGTGTGAATGTGTGTGAGAATGTGTGTGTTTGTATGTATGTGTGTGTGAGTTTATATGGTGTGTGTGTGTGTGTGTGTGTGTGTGTGTGTGAATATCAAGTAGCAAGGTCACAAAGGGAAGGAAGATCATTCACCAAACTTGTTTACTCTTAAATATACATTTTCCTCAGAGTCAGCAAAAGCCAGCCCATTGTGCCCATGAAACTGAGTTTGCATTTATAGTACAAATGAGAAAAATGAATTCCAGCTCAAGCATGTCCTTAGAGAGACTATAAATCCAGCCGCCTCTTGACTATAGACTGCTGGCAGCCACTGTGGTGGTATGTGAGGATGTCTGTTGTACTGGAAAGTTAAGAGAAATCTGGGGATGGAGCCAGTGGAGACATTTAGTCTCAGAGAACCATCTCCTGTTGGAAATCCTGTGGATCGCTGGCTCACCACAGTGAAGTTTGGCTTATGGTGGGTTAATAATTAGATAGTCCTTGTGTATAGTTCACGTGAAGGCCACTAGCTATGACTTCACTTTGGCTGGTGTTTCCCTGTAATCCATTTAGCAAATTAAAGAGATTACTCTGATTGGTGCCATTATCTCCTATTCTCTTGCGAGTGAACCACTTAACCTGTGCTTAATTGAAGGAGATAGAGAGGGTACAGTAACAAATACAATCAAAAGGAAGGGGCAATAGGATCCACGGGCCAAACAAATGATCAGTGCTGAGCTAACAATAGCAGATTAGAGGTGAGATCAATTAATTAGAAGCTATTGTAGGCTTGGGTGGTTGCCAAGGTTTCTAATAGCCAAGCCTTAGTGCCAGATCTGTTTAGGGGGATTTTAATGGCTGGGAGTTGATGCAGTTATTTCAATAATTACTTACTTTTATAATTACTTCATTAGAATACTAAATGTATTACTTCAACAAGGAAGATCTTTATCTCCCACACTTTTAACTGTATTGGAATCCACATCCTCCCACTGAACTATCTCCTATTTGACTATACTCATTTGCTGCTGATAATCACATGTTAAGTACCTTTTCTGAAAGGTTCTGGGTCTTTAGAAGACCAAATTTAATGAGGAACTCTCTCTGGGGCAGGTATAAATACCAAAGAGAATTTCAATACAGTTCTACAAGGTTTGGTGAAAATTTTTTGTATTGGACCCAGTTTAGGAAGGGAAGACAGATCCTTCTAGTTGTTTAAAATAGAAAGAGACCAGAGGCAGAGAATTGAGTATCTGGTCTAACCTTTAGTGCTGGACTCTTTCACAGTCCTTGCATTCCTCAGCCACACCCCCAGGAAACTTGTTCCTGGGACTAATCTCTGTGTGCAGTATTGCAGTTCTTCTCTTAGGCTCTATGAGCAACTGCCTCTTCCTTCAGACGCTTCTACTCCCTTATTTATAATTATGACTCTCATTGCCAGCCTTGTCTAATTGGTTGGCTGTGGTACTAAGGATCCAACCCAGTGCCTCTCAAAGACTGAGAAAGCTCTGTGCTGCACCTTAAGCGCTGCACCCATGCTGAGCTGCACCCTGAGTGCTGCGCCCATGCTGAGCTGCACCCTGAGTGCTGCACCCATGCTTAGCTGCACCCTGAGTGCTGCACCCATACTGAGCTGCACCCTGAGTGCTGCGCCCATGCTGAGCTGCACCCTGAGTGCTGCACCCATGCTGAGCTGCACCCTGAGTGCTGCACCCATACTGAGCTGCACCCTGAGTGCTGCACCCATGCTGAGCTGCACCCTGAGTGCTGCGCCCATGCTGCACCCTCAGCACTGCACTTATGCTCAGCTGCACCCTGAGTCACTTCTAGCACTTTTACTCCTCCCTATATTTTTGCTTTTCCCTTCCTGGTAGCTCTTTAGTGTTAAAATACAAAGTATTTGCTCAGTGTGGGACTTGTTTATTCCCTCACACTGTAACGTGAGAGCTCTGCTTTGGGATCTGCCTTTCTTCCCTCAGGAATCCCAAAGACCTAAGCCAATGCCTGGAGCATAGATGGCTCTTGGCCAGCATTCACACGCTGAAGTCGGAGCTGAGAAAGTGTGTGAGAGCAAACCGCATGCTTCTGGACGTGGGGATGGATGACACGTCCATGTTGAGAATTGCCTGGTGATTTCCTCACAGAACCAGCTTTCCAATACAGCTACACATGCCTGTGGGGATTTCTTCCTCAGCCTTGGAGACTCCTGGAGGATTCCGGCTTGGTTCCCACCTCCCCAGCCAGGTGGCAGATTGCAGTGTTTACATTTTCAACTTCTCTAAGGTGTGTGAAGCTGACGTAGGGGGTTAGGGAAGTCCATCTACCCCAGAGGAATAGAGTGACCAGGAGGATGATGTCAGTCCATTTTCAAATGACTGACCTGTCACTCACATAGTCACTAGTGTGACTTTAGGCTTCCCATGTAAGTCACCTAGCCATGCGTGCACCCTTCTTACTTTACTGTGTCATCTCTGAGGCCTGACTGTAGAGCAGCACTGTAGAAACAGCCTCCAGGAAAGTGAGTAACAGAGCAGTGGCCTCAGCTCTCCAGGACATCTGGATAGAGAAAACCAGTCAGAGCTCTGAGGGCAGCAGCTCAGCATGGCCGTTAGGCCCAAGCCATGAAGGTCAAAGAATAGGAAATGGTTTCCTTCAATATTTTGAGTCTGACCTCAAGTGGAAATTCTTTGATTTTTTTTTTTTTTTTTTTTGGTCTTCCATGTCAACCTGGCAGGAGAGCACACAACTGCCAGCATTAACATGTACTGTCTGACGCCTTAGAGGTACTCACTGGAGTCTGTGGCTATATGTTTAGTCTAATAGCATCCATTTACTCTCTCTGAGTCAAACCTACAGTCTTTCTGACACACACTACGAAGAACCAGAAGTTTTAAGTTACTCAGTAAGCTAGCCAAGTGTGTGGCTGTGGCCTTGGACTGGGTTATTCCACATCAGAGCTCACACAGACATGTCTACCCTGGTTTGTGAATGGCATGTAGGACCGGACACGACCAGAGACCTGCCTCATAGGTTGGGGTGGGGAAAGTAAGGTGGAGCCGACTCTCAGTGACCTTTACTTCCTGGTAATCATCAGAGTGGGTAGTCTTCCCCCAGCCTGCCTTTCTTCAGCTTGCTGAGAGAGATGACAGAAGCTAACAAGTGCCACATCCTAAAAGAGATCCCAAAGGACTGTAACTTTGACTCCTCCTCCACATTCCCCATCTCATCACACATGCTTTGATGAGTAAACTCCATGTTCCATACTGGAGAAGCCCACATGATAACTGAATGAGCATAGACCACACCCACTGAGGAACTAAGCATTTGAGTCTAACATGAGAATCTCAGTGTTTCCAATACAAAGCCTTTAAAATATCTACTATTAACTACTATACTGTCTACTAGAAACCTTCTCAATAGGCCTTCTGAAGAACACAGCTGGGTCAGCGCCCTGCTTCCAGGGGGCCACCCAAGCCACATCTAGATTCCAGGAGACTTAAGAATATATGGTGTTTTAGGCCACTACACTTTGAGTGGTTTTCTTTTGCTACATGAATGGGTAACTTATCTAGGCAGTGCTCTAAAATATAAGTTCCCAGGCACCCATAAATCCCTATATACAAAAAGGAGAGGATGTCCTCTGGAGGCTTGGTAGAACTACTCAAATGTACACTCAGGAACATGCAGGAGCACAGGCCGAACTCGGGCTCATATTTGACAAATAGAGCATATATGTATATAGTATATATACATATTTGACCAGTAGATATATACACTGGTGTATAAGTATATAGTATTTATACATATTTGACTAGCAGATATATACACTAGTGGTCCCTAGAGTCGCTGTATGAGACAGGCACTCAGAGTTCATTCACCTTGACTTCATCCACACCATCCCTTTGGTTTTCTGCTGCATCCAAGGAGCCCTTGTGGATGGCTGACAACATTGTCACCTCAGTGTTCACAGGCAAGTATGAGCAGTCATCCTGAGGTGAGCTTTCTTAGGTAAAGTGATGGTTTGGCAAGAGAGCTTGCCTTGTGTTGGGGATGGGCTCTGGCAAACCCTGCTAAAAGAGGTGTGAATTGACAAGGCTGGGTTAGCAAAGTGGTGTAGGGAGAAAAAACCTGGTCAACTTCCAGACCCTCTGTAGGTAGATCCACTGTTGGTTCATTGTATTATAAGCATTTGAAAATCCTGTCTTCTAGCTTTCTAAATACAAAACATTATTATGTATAGTAAGCCTCTCCTCCAGTATGAAACACTCTCTCTCTCAGTCTCTCTCTATTCTATTCTATTCTATTCTATTCTATTCTATTCTATTCTATTCTATTCTATTCTATTCTATTCTTGTAATGAAATCCAGGACTCAAGACATGCAAGGCAGGCACTCTGCCCTGAGTTCTGAACTTCACTTGTCAGTTTTCAAAGAGTCTAAGCTATCCAGGCTGCCTTTGATCTCACCCTGTAGCCCAGACAAACATTGAACTTGTCATCCTCCTGTCTCAGCCTCCATAGTTACTGAGAGAATAGACTAATAATCAATAATTGTTAATTATTCATTGATTCTCTTGTTTCCCTTTCTACTGCCTCTCGGTAGCACTGTTTCAATGGCCCTCTGAAATCTTTCTTCTGATAAAATGGTGCTGAATTGACTCTGCTGGAATCTCAGTTGCTCTCTATAGCCTCAGTCCAAACTTCTACCATATAGGACTTCCTGAATATCTTTAGGACTGTTGTCTCCACCCCTCCCCAAATTGATTAAGTATTTGTGTGTACCCACCACACAAATGTGAATGTTGTAATGGTACCTATGAGTTAAATTCTAGCATTTCCAGCAGCGTAGGTAGGTTGGGATCTGCAATTTCTCTGGAGTAGGTTGAAGTTCAAAGTCATGAGTTCCTCCTCAGTGATGAGCACCCGCTGCATCTAAATGCTTTTCTTAAGCCTATCTTTTTACTTTAATGCACTCTTTATAAGAATCCACCCATTACTCATGACTTTCTCACTCTGTTAAGGAAGAATCAGAGAAGTGCTCAGATACATTACTGAGAAAGAGCTTCCTCCTGACAGTAATTAGATGCAACTGGAGAGGCAGCTTGTTTCTCACTGTGTGACTTAGAGCTGCCATTTGTTTTTTGACCATGTACACTAATTCAAATCCTTCTAGATGTGCAGATATTCTATGTAGATATGAGCACACAATTGGAAAGCATGTCACCAAGGCTAACCCATGGTGCTGCTTCGCTATAGCGTGGGCATTCTTCCTGCTAGAAGAAACACACTTACCCTCTTTTCTCTGTCCATAGTTCTATCCTCATGGCTTTGTTCCTCCCAGGCACCATGTCACATCTCTTTCTATGTTTTCACTTGTGAGAAAAAAGCTAAACTTTTGAAATAAGCGGTGTACTTCCTTAAGCCAGAGCTTGAGGTCATTAAGAGGGCAGCATGAACAGCTTGTTTCATAACTGCACCCATCCTTAGAAGCTGGCCCACATGGAAAAGACACCCCCCATTTCCCTTCCTTCTGGTTACACAGCCCTTCCCAGCTCCCAGAGTCACTGGCAAATTCCAATGTGTTTTGTATGCATTTCAAAGAATTCAAAGGATCTTCTTTGTCAAATGATGAAATGCATGAAAAACCTTTGTAAATTGGAAAGTGTTCTACTTAAATACACTGCCTTGCATATTGCATGGTTTCCACTATTCAATCTTTAAAAAGATAGATCCTGGAAGGAACAAATTTTTGTTTTTTTTATTTTGTTTTTTGTTTGTTTGTTTTTCAAGACAGGGTTTCTCTATATAGCCCTGGCTGTCCTGGAACTCACTCTGTAGACCAGGCTGGCCTCGAACTCAGAAATCCACCTGCCTTTGCCTCCCAGGTGCTGGGATTATAGGCATGAGTCACCACTTGGAACAAACTTAAGAAATGATTTGCATCTTCCTGGAATGGTCTTTCCTGTTTCTTTTTTCATTTGTTAGCCATAGTCACCACAGCTTGACAAATTCAGATCTTAAATGCTTAGACAGGAACCCCAGGATCACAAAAATTAATTTAGCATGCATTAAAAAGTGACGATGGGGAGAAGAAAGTTTTCACATTTTCTACAAACCTGAACCTGGTAGATTTTTAAAAATAAAATTCACACTTAGCAGAAGTGAAGTGTCTCTTGTGTCCATATTGACAAAAGGAGCAAGTTCAATATATAAACACATATCAAATCTAGCACAAAATTATCACAGAAATTCAAGCCACGAGTACTACAGAGCAAGCTATGGGACATACGCTATTGAGTGGTAAATTTTGTTTGACCAACTCTTTGTCACAAAATGTCCCCATGCTTTTACTGTCCACGAAAGTCAAGACCCAGCCACATTAGCCCCATTAAGCCCAGGGTGGGAGTCAGGCTAGTCTGTGTGGGATGTGTCGATTTGGTCCCTGATTGTCTGCGGTTTCTCCCCTGGAGATGCTTCCTGACCCTCAGCTAAGCTTCCTGCAGTAGAAATGATGAAGAACCAAAGTTGTCTTCAAAGAGAACTCATCACTTTGCAATATTTTTCTCTCACGTGCCCAAAGACTGAGACTTCTGCTCTCAGGCTTGATAGGGAAATAGGAGGCATGCTCTTTACCCCTCCTCTCCTGTTCCTTCGCCTCCACGCTGTGTCTCAACTGTGGCCCATCCAATGGCTATTTCCAATAGGTGGAGGACAAGACTCCTCTGATGTTTCCCATCCTTGCTGTTTCCCTGTGTGAGATGAGCTTAACTCCAGGAATAACCATTCCAAAAGCCAATGGCAGAAGTCCACTTCTCTTCCACCACTGAAGCCGTACAGCCACCGTCACAGCGCCCATAGCCCCAGGGAGCAGCAGAAGGGCCCTTTAGGGTGTGCTGTGTCTGGATAAATCTAGATTCAGAGCCAGTGTTCAACTATTCCACCAGCTCCACTAGGTTTCTCAGTGTGTCTGACTGCATTTTCTCAGTGAAGACCTCTGACTTGGAAACAGTGTGAGACAAAATGAGTGTATGGAACAAATTAAATACGGTAGCAGACACTTCTCAGCTGCTCGTGAAAGCTGGCTACATTAATGCCCAGCTCTCCAACAGAATGGCTCCATGGGCCTGCTTTGCCTGCTCCTTGTATTCACAACATGACATGTCTGAAAAGGATGCACACCCCTAAACCGCATCATTGGCCTTCTTTTCACTTGTTATTCTGAGAAAAGTCTAAGTCACCCTGGCTAGCCTTGAACTCACTCTGCGACCCAGGCTAAGTGTGTTAGCTGATAGTCTTATTTTGTACTTGTCTAGGTTGTTTGACAACCCTCAAGTGTAAAGAGATTTGGGTCAGCAGCAAGGCCTGCTCTCCTTTATTAAGTAAGCCTCATCCAAAGAGGGCCCTGCCCTCCTAGCTCGCATCTGCTCGAAGCCATTTCACTGGACTTCATTAAGCCTGAAGAATTGCACTTTCCCCTCAGCCCTTTCTCCCTTGTACTTATTTAGCTTTACAACTCAAAAGATAATTGCTCTATTAACAAATGTTTATAGCATAATAAAGGAGTGGGAGGAAGCAGGGAATTGTTTTCCTCTCTGGGACATTCCTTTCTGCTTCTTGGAAGCACTGCAGAGGCATGGCCTGAGCCATAAATAATATTTTGGAAACAAACCAAAAGATTCATGTTTTAGCAACTCATCAACAGTTCTTCCCCGCAAGTGACCAAGAAACCCGAAGGCTCTGTGAGGAAGGGAATCTCAGGAATTCCAAGAGGCTGAAAGGATGTCACCACTATTCTTAGCTAGGGAAAAAGAAAAAAACCCTGGCCTCCTTGGAAGGTAGGGATGGCTCTGCAGGTACACTGTAGCCTACAGAAAGCGCCCCCCCCCCCCCACTCTTAGTTTTAAATACAGGAGAACCTTCTAAAGAATGCCCCTCATTCTTCAGGCTGCTGAAATGTGGGGCTATTCAAGGAAACCCTGCTTTAAGTGTGAGTTCTAGGTTTTCTTTTACCTAAGAATGTAACTGCTCTTGGGATGGGGGATTGAAGAAGTAATGAGATCAAAAGGGATCATTAGGATAGGTCCCAATCCAATATGGTAGCTGTATTAAAAACTGAGATGAGTACAGCCCTACACAGGAGTGAGACTACGTACAGACAACCTAAAGCTAATCTATAGTCCTGGCAGGGGGAGCTTAAAAGAAACAACCTCGCTAACACATTGATGGTGCATGTCTAGTACCATGGGCGTCCCAGACTATAAAGTATTGTTGGACAGCCATAGTTCACTAGCACACTATAGTCCAGACACAAGTCACACACCTTCAGCATTGAGAAGATTCACTTCCTGTTCAGATATGTGAGGTCATGTATCTCCTTGGTAACCTTTCCCCTATCTAGGACATGGTCCCTTTAGCATTGGGGAGTGTGATCAGCTGTCCATCTGCTTAGTTCTCTGTTCCCTCGTCCTCACTGCCTTATCTGCCCATATCCCCCACCATGACCCAGTGGTAATGCTTTTCTTTCAAATTACATGTGAAATTATGCTATCTCAACCCCCCTCCCCACCTCTGACCCCCAGCTTTTTTACAACTCATTTCCACAGCCCTGTGATAGTTGGTGGCTGGGATCTCACTGCTCTACTGTGAATCACCCACATCACCCTCAAGCAAATATCCCTTCTGAATCTCTGTTTTCCCTCCTGAAACATGAGTAAAACTGCCTCTCTGATCCCTCCAGCATGATCATGCAAAGACCGTAATCTACCTGCCCTATAACATGGCCTGAGTACACGCAGATGTATGTAGAGCTGCCTCTGCTCACACTCTGAAAGCCTAGCTCAGCCCTGATACACAGCAGTACATACTCTGTAAAGTGCTTTGAGCAACAGCCTGCTCTGGTACCAGCCCAGCACCTATGGCTGAAGACAGAACTCTACATTTGTGTTTTTAAGTGTGTCAAAATGCTTGACCTGCTCTTGAATATCTCATCTTAACCTCAGAGAGATAAGTGGAAATTCGAGAACCAGATGTTAGATTGCTCAGCACACACAGCTTGCTTGCACCATCCTCCAGCCCGTGCTGCAGTTTGGAAAGTAACTACAGAAGCCTCTGTGGGGTTGTTAGAAGGGAGCTTCACCTGCCAGTCTGGGCTGCAGGATCGCTATAGCAACAGAACATAAATCAAGGAAATGGCCCCTTTTGTAAGTTGGTTAATAGGCACAACATGCTTCTTTAGAAAAGCCCACCATTCTTTCAGTAGAGTGTGATTGAAAGTCAGCCTTCTCTTCAGACACATTCTCATTCACATCTAGTAGCAGCTTGTATGGCCATCCGCGGGCTAATTTATTACCCTTTAAAGATCCGGCGAGAAAAAACGGCTCTCAAAACAATGTTTACATTCAGAGGCGCAAGCACAGAACCACAAAAGAGCATCCTTTTGTCCCAAACTTGGAATATTAATCTTTAACCAGGGACTTTAACTTTCCCCCCCCCTTGTGGGGCTTCACTCATTCCCACTCCTTAAAATTTTGCCAGTTTGATTTGAGATTGTTTCTAACATGTGGGAAGAGGAGAGGGAGGCTCCTTCCTATTGTCTCTCCAAACCCTGATAGAGATGAATCGTTTCTCTCTCCACCCCCAAGCTTGGAGGATGCTCTGCCTTGAGACAGATGATAGGAGTCAGCTCTTTCCCCAGTGGGAGAATCTGACTAATTAACAAGAATCCCAGGGTACTCTTCACTGAAATGCTGGGAGGCGAGGGTCACCTAATGGTGAGCTGGCCCTCACCCCACCAAACCCCTACCCTGAGTGACACCCCCACAAGCCTTCAAGCACAAAGGGAAGATGGGGGCACACTCAGCACTTCTTCCAAGTGGGTGGGGTCCACCACTAAGTAAATGGTGAGCATCCCTCAAGGAGAGAACCAGATCTGTGACCTGCCATCTTTTGAGGTAGAGAAAGAAGACAAGGGGAAGCTAAAGAAACAAAAGCTTTGTAGTTTTTCTTTCTTTCTTTTTTAAAAGGAGATTGTGAGATGAAAGAGTACTTGTGAATTGAGAGTAAACGCGCACTGCTCCGTGGAGCCTTCATTCTCAGATGGAAGCTGGGAGTGAGATTTGGATTAATGCCTTCCTCTTTGCCTTCTTAACTCCTCAAAAACCCAGTCTTCAGAAGCCAGCCCCTTTAGAAGCTGCCATCCCTTTGATATGGACACCTGCCTCCACCAGCAAAGAAACACTGGAGAGACCTTGGTTGCTTTTAAGATGGCTGCAACTGAGAGCTCCCTTTCAATCCATGCTACTGTCCTAGAAGAAAGAATGGAACCTGGCCTGTTCAAGGATGGTCACTTAGCTCTTAGCTAGAATTCAGAGAAAACACCTCTGGGGTCTGAAAGGTCCCCCAAATGTAACATAGAGCAAGCATAGTGTATCAGAGGTCCCCCAAGAGCCCTGAGGATAAGCATGGTGGTGATGATAATGATGGTGGTGATGGTGTTGGTGATGATGAAAATAAAAAGTAAGAGAGACTTCCCAACACTGTCCCTTACCATTGATAAAGATCTCATGGAGATAAAGGATTGGCTTTCTCAGTTATTCAAAATCACAGCTGGTTGGCCCTTTATAGTTATTCCCACCACAGACCTGTATCTATTTGGTAACATCATTACTAAAATGTAGGCAAAAGTGCCAAATGGACCCAGCCCAGCTCCTTGCCAGCGCAGCCAGCAACTCACCTCTTTCTGTATGCTGTGTTCCTAAGTATGAGTGAGGTCATAGTGGCAGCATTTTTGCAAAGTCCTCCAGAGATGTTAGAGTTGTATAACAGGCAATTCAGAGCAGTGTGGGCACTTCCAGGCTCCTGGTAGTGTTTTCAACAGTTTTGCTATATGGCTGATGTTGTGGTATTGTCAATATGGTTGGCTATGGGAAGAATGCCTTTTATCCAACATACAACAGAACCCTTAATATTCATGAACATTATGTAGAACTCTGAACAAAGAGAGAATTGCCCAAAGCTGGAGCTACTCTATCAAAAAAAAAAAAACAAAAACAAAACCAACCAACAAACAAACAAACAAAAACAAAACAAAACAAAAAAACATAGGCAGAGAAGAGCTGTCTATGAGAGTTGCTGCTCTTTTTGCCTGGAGCCCAGTGGGCTAGAGATGTGGGAGCTCCATTGCATCTCAACCAGGTGAGTACAGATGTCTTAGGCTAAGCACTTTTGCTAAAGAACCGATTCTCTCATTACCATCATCAGTCTCAACAGCCAGTTGCTATGGTTCCATCTCACATTCTCTAAGACTATCCACCATCCTCTAAGTACGGTTTGTTCTGTGGGATTTCTTTATTCAGCAAGGCTCATGTTTTTAGCTCCTATATACACCTATATAAAGCAGGGAAGGTGAGCAGAGAATGGGTCCCAAGGTAACTTCATCCTTGCTTCCGGAAAGAATCTCCCTGAAAGCCGCCTGAACAGACTAAAGCTTAACCAACTTATTAAATGGAAATAAAAACCAAGGGTTGAGGGATAAAGTTAAGGATAAAACGATCCTGAATGTGTTGGTTCTTAGGAATGAAAGTGCCACTGAAGAGGTAAAGCAAAGGTAATGGCTGACTGACGACTGATGTGGATCCCAGAAGCACACAAGAGTCATGTTCTCCCAGAAGAGCAGCCCATGCTCCACACTGCTGTTTTGCCCTCAGTGTGTGTGTGTGTGTGTGTGTGTGTGTGTGTGTGTGTGTGTGAGTGTGTGTGTTCTTATCTCATTTTATCACTGTGACTGAACATTGTATTGCAGGTCTGTGGCCAGTTAGCTTCATGTTTCTGGGCCCATTATAAAGCTGAGCATCATAGTAGAAGTATGTGTAGGTGGTACAGTGTTCACCTAATGTTGGACAGGAAGCAGGTGACAGGGTAAAAGTTGCCATGGTCACTTTCATGGTCAGGTTTTATTATCAAATTGACACAACTTAGACCAACCTGGGAAGAAGGAATCTCAAGTGAAGAATTCTCTCAGTCAGAATGGCCTATTATCATGTCTATCAGGATGTGTGCGGGCTCAACTGTGGCCAGCTCCAGGTGATCCTGGCTTTGTAATAAAGCTAGTAACCTAATATGGTGCCCACTGGATTTCTGCTTCAGTTCCTGCCTTTGCTCTTGTTCTGACATCCCCCTGTAATGGACTGTGATGTAGAAGTATAAGCCAAATAATCCCTTTCCTCCTCACATTGCTTTTGGTCACAGTCCTTATAATAGCAGCAGAAAGTACACCAAAACAGCCTTCAAGACCAGTGACCTATTTCTACTAGCTATGCTTCATCTCCTAAAATTTATAGAGCCTCCAAAAATAGTGCCACCAGCTAGAAACCAAGTATTCTTAACCATGAGTTGGCGGTGGGGGTAGGAAGGTAGGGTATTTCATAACTATCCTGGTTTCATTTCATTGACAAAATCTCTAGACAGAAAAACAACTTTCAAGAGAAAGAAGTTACTCAACATCCAATTCCAGGTTACAGTCCATTATTGTGGGAAAGTCATAGTAGACTGCTAATAGCTAGTCATACTAACAAAGTCAAGAACAAAGAGAAATGGTGGCATGCATGCTCACTCACTTGTTTGTGCTCACTCACTTGTTTGTGCTCAGCTCAATTTCTCCACTCATACCAATCAGAACCCCTGACTTGGGAATGGTGCCACCCACAGTGGGCTATGTCTTCTTACATCAATTATCTTGATAAAGATAATCCCTCACACGTCCCACAGGGCAACCCAGTGTAAATATTCGTAAAGGCATAACTGAGACTATCTTAGGAGATTCTAGGTTGCATCAAGTTAACAAAGTTAATCATCACAATATCCAAACTACAACATTATTACTTCAGTGGTTTTGAGTGGAAGATGACTGTCTAAGCTGACCTGTGAACTTATGCCCATCATAATTACTAGTAATTTTAGAAGTTTTGTTCTTATCTGTATCAATACTACATTAAGTAAGCCTGATATCTCCTTGGCAAGATGTCTCCAAGAGCATCCTTGATGCTCTGGAGAGATAGGGAGCTGTGCCTCCATGACCATGATGTAAGTGGTCCTTAAACCCTGTATTCAAAACATGGGGGGTTTTTTGTTTGTTTGTTTTGTTTTGTTTTGTTTTGTTTTTTAGCTATTTTTAGCTTTCTGGGAATTCTCCATACTACCTTCCATGAAGCCTGCTAGATTTGTAACCCCACCCATGGTAAGTGAGATTTCCCACATCTTCACCAGCATTTGTTGTCAGTGGGTTTTTTTGTTTGTTTGTTTTTGGTTTTGGTGGGTTTTTTGTTGTTGTTTTGGGGGTTTGTTGTTGTTGTTGTTGTTTTGAGACAGGGTTTCTCTGTGTAGCCCTGGCTGTCCTGGAACTCACTCTGTAGACCAGCCTGGCCTTGAACTCGGAAATCCACCTGCCTCCTAAGTGCTTGGATTAAAGGCGTGCACCACCACTGTACCACCACCACCTAGCGTCACTGTGTTTTTTGATCTTAGCCACTCTGACTCAGGTAAAATGAAATCTCAAAATAGTTTGAACTTGCTTTTCCCTAAATGCTGATGGTCCCCTATCCAGCCAGGGTCCATGCAACAGAGGCCGAGTAAAACAGACTCTTGTAGACTGTTAGGGATTCTATATAAATAGAATTTATGAATTTTATGAATTCATGGTTTCCAGAATGGAATGATGTGTCTGTGTCTAACATATATCTTTTTCTTTCTTCCTATTTGCAAGTAGTTAAAGATAAAGTAAGTGAGTTCAGGACTTTTTTCTGACCAACAAAGAACCAAAACGAGACCTGAAAGCTGAGATGAGCAGAAGGAAGGAGCTTAGATGCCATTCAGGCAACCCTACACTTTCTCCCCCACTCCCAGCTGCAGAGCTGCCAACATCAGGGCCCCTTCGCTCTCCCAGCTTAGAGCGTCCTTTCAGTTGAGTTTGGATTTAAACTGGTCAAAGGCATTCCTGCCTTCTCCTTAGAGATGTAATACAGTATGAACTCATAAGAATTGTGTTCTGTTTGTTTTCTTGTAATCTGAAACAGCTTTTATCAAAAACCCAATTCATAAGCACAGGCTAATCTTGTACAGGAAAAAGCAGATCTTCGTGAGGATTTTTTTTTTCACATAAGATACCTAACTGTAAAGTATTCCCCTTCCCCTGTTTAGCTCTCTATGCAAGAGTCTGTCTACTCCAATGTTGTGTCACACAGGGGACCAATTAGACAAGAAGAATGTTTATCAGCATCCAAAATGTTCTTCAGAACTTCTTTGATGTTGTCTCTGAATTTTTATTTTTACTGAGTTTTTTTTTTTTAAATGATGGAGTGGCCTGACTTATTTTAATGCCTGGCAGGGCTATGAAGAACTGCTTTGGCTGATGTGTGTAGACATATGAGAAACATTAATATTTAATTTTTACTCTGTTTACTTTGAGAAACTGCCAGGGAGTGATTCAGATATTCAGCAGAAAGGGGCTTTTCTTTTATGATATAGTACAAAGGACAGCTGAGCACATGTTCCTTCTTCAAAGCCGGGGCTTGGGGTCGGGAATGGTATTTATTTGTACAGCTTACATGGGGACTACTTGGACTGTGTAAACACTCATATAATTTTATTAAGAGTTGCTACCAAATCTTTTCATCTAGCCTGTGCTCCAAGCCATTGAGGAGGAGTTCAGGGTGCTAGTCCTACATCCCTTTAGGTCAACAGTGTCTCTGTGTGGCTGGTTGAGACTCAAACCTAGGGATAGTGACTTGCACTGTGGTGAGTCAGATGGGTACCTGATACCTACGTGGTGAATCCAACAACAGTATAGGGCTCCAAGCAGCATCCTCCTGCCTCACTCTCCAGTGCTCCTGCTCTAGGCCAATGCTGCAGGGCCTTCTGAAGCCAAACTTCTCAGCCTAGGGGTGAAAGCAATCCACAGTTCTCACCAGTCGCTGCTGGGTACACCCTAGTGGAGCTGGGGCTTCTTTCTTTAGCTGTATTCAAGTTCCCCAGAGCCTTCTGGGGATCTACTCAGATAAAGGTCAGCTGAAGAATAGTTTGGATTTGGAATACCTGGAAAGAACTAGAAAATATAAACAATTCACCACTGGGGTGGCTGTTGGGTCCCACACCAGTGATGTCAGTCACAATGTATTCAGCTTATTTTTCATTCATAGCAGAGCTGTCAACACATGCATTTATTGGGGCAGACCTAGCAAGTGATATTAAAGCTCTCCTAACAAAGCCAGAGGGTTACTCTGGTATAGAAGCTATGAGGACTGCTTTTATTGGTAGATCTCTTGTATTGAGTGTGATTGGGAATGGGTTGATGGCCTTTGAGGTCCTTCATCAAATTCCTTAACCCACATTCTGAGGATCTTCCAGTTTTTAATGACAGGCTTTGTTCTATAACCCAGGGTGGTCTGAGATTCACAAGACTCACTGTGTAGCCCAGCCTGGTCATGAACTCAGGCTCCTCCTGCCTGCTTGTATCAGAGGCACATACTACCACATTCAGCTTTAGTATGGGGGAAGTGCATCTCCACTGTCATCTATTCACAACTCAAGTTTGGGCTTATGAATGGAGACAACCACTGTGCTTCTAGTAGAGCGTGGTGGGCTTGTCTTCTCTTGCCATGATTAGTTGTTGTGGCACTTCAGAACATGGCTCGCAGTCCTTGTTGTGGAGTTAAGCTTGACTCATATTATTAAATACAGCAATATGTGGAATATCAGTTAGTGTATCACAATTTTAAAAGTAGTTTGTTTCTTAATAAAATCTGCCTCCTTTATAATCATAGATGTTAGATTAGAGACATTATTTGAGGAAAAGTTCACTGCACTTCAGTAGCCTACAAGAGGATCTAGAGACTCTTTAGTAGAAAGTTAAAGATTAGAAAGTGGTCACTCTTTTTTATTTCATTAAATTCTTTTTAAATTGTTTGTGTGTGTGTGCGTGTGTGTGTGTGTGTGTTGACATGTGTGTGCACACACACAAACTTGATGCTGCCTACAGATACCAGAAGATAGCATTAGATCCCCCCAGAGCAAGTTACAGTGGTTGTGAGCTGCCCACCTTGGGTGCTGAGAACAGAACTCAGGTCCTCTTCAAAAGCAACCCTCACTATTAGTCCCACCTCTCCAGCCCAGGAGTCATTCTTTCTCTCCATTTTTGACTGTTGGAGAGTCAAGATAACTGTATGATTCTATAATCCACCTAAACCATGTGTGTTTTGTGTTTATTTTATGTTTATGTTTATTTACATTTCCATAATGTATAATTAAAACTATGCATAGCATTTCCTGTCAAGTTGGTTGTTTATTCATTGGATTTTGTTTCAACACTATGTTCTATTCATTTTGCATCTTCATTCTTTTGTAGTTTATACCTTAGTAATATATGACTGAAGAGTAGATAGTGTCATATAAAATAACGCAAGACCCCAGTTCTACGTTTTATCTGTCTGCACAATAGTGCCTCTGATAAACACTCAGGTGGCAAAATGTTTTCTGCAGCATGTCCTTGCATTACAGTGTGATCATCACAAATATGAATATATTGCTTATTGTGCAACATCAAATGTGAATCTGTGCACTGTGACATGACTTCTAGATACATGTCCTTGGAGGGAAGAGATGCCTATGGCTGAGCAATATGAACAGACACCATCTAGTCCGTGAATCATTAATTCAAATGTTAGAAGAAACAATGACTAAGTCTTGTGCTCTTTGTGTCACTTAGAGGGCCAAAAGGCTAAAGCCCCACAGTGCCCATAGCCCAGAAGCACCCTGTAGGAGGAAGAGAGTAGTTGCAAATGGTAGCAGGCACAGTTCCCTGTAACTCTTATAAAGGCTTGGTAAAGGAGGATCCATGATGATTCTGTGAGGACAGAAGCACCGTATGTATACATCCATATTGGCTGGGTTCCTTCCATTTGGGTGATCTATAAATAACAGACATTTATTACAGTTCTGGAGGATGGAGATTGCATGCTTGATGTAAGCTGCCCTCTGCATCCAAGATGGGACCCTGTCACTGAATCCTGTTGTGGTAGAAGGATTAAAAATATGTTCACACTGGGAGGCAGATGCCTGTAACCCTTTTATGAGAAGACTGGCACCCGCCACCTTGGAATGTAGCTCCTCCACATCCTGAGATACCAAAGTCAAGAGTACAGCAAGCCAGTCATATGGAGAAAGCAGGAACTGGCTCTTCCTCATTGTCAGGGTTGGGAGTGGTACTGTAGCTTTGGACAATAGTCTGGCCCTTCTCAAAGGTTGAAGTGTAGAATAATCATGGCAGTCAGCTATCCCATTCCAAAGATATGTGTATAGAAATTGAAACATTGCTGCCTTTAAATTTGAGCAAGGAATGCTTGTAGTTCAATGTTTGCTTTATTTATCACTGATAAAAGAGTAGAAATATAACTTAGCTCCATTGTCAAAACTGATAACTAAATCAACATGCTTTATGTAAACAGAGTATTATTACTCAGCCTTAAGAAAGTAAGCTTCTAATATATTGTGTAATTCAGATAAACTTAAATACATAACCCTAAGTGAGAGAGTCCCATCATGCAAGACCACATGTGTGAGGACATTTAGATGTCATGTTCAGAGTAATATCATATGACAGAAAGCTACCTTGCCACTTGGGGGGACCAGGAAGAATAAGAAATTGCTGCTAATGGGCATCATGTTCCTTTGGGAATGACTAAAATACTCCATAATAAGATAATGATTGTGTTGTATACCTGTGTCTGTATTTTAAAATGACTGAATTATATACCTTAAAATGGAAAAACTTATCTGAATTACATCTCAAGAATAAAAGTCCTGTGCTGGGTATCATGGTGCACATCCTATAGGCCTCATATAAAACAAAATAAAACAAACAGAAAATAAAAATATTTTCTGAATCCATTTAGACAATCATGTGATTTTTGTCTTTAACTCCATATATGTGGTAGATCATATTTGTTGGCTTTTATATGTTGAACCATCCCAGTGCTCCAGTAACCAAGAAATTTGGTCATGGTGGATGGCTTTTTTAAAATGTGTGTCTGTATTCTGTTTGCACTTATTTTATTGAGCATTGTTTAATCTATATTCATTAAACTTATTGGCCTTTTCTATTTTTCCTCCTTTGTTGCTGCTGTGTCTTTCCCTGTTTTTAGTATTAATTAGGATGGTTAATTAGAATGATGTAATTGTACTATAGCCTTAAGCTTCATTGCAGGAGCTTGGGCGTGCACCTTCTGTTTCTTTTTCCTTTTTCTTTCTCTTCTTTCTTTTATGTGGTTTAAGAAACATTGGCTGAAGATCTTTGAAAGCCTTGTAGGATTCTGCTGTCAGTCCATCTGGCCCTAGACCTATCTTTAGCTGAAAGGATTTGCATTACTACTTCAATCTACTCGTTCGTTATGGGTCTGTGTAGGTTGTTGACCTGTTTGGTTTTTGATCATTTGGCTGAAGCTACAAATTCATCCATTTCATCTAGATTTTTCAACTTAATGAAATGCAGGTTATAAAACTATTATAATAGTCTGGATTTTTTTTTGGTATGTGTTGTAAAGTTTCTCTGTTTATTTATAATTCTATTAGTTCTTTCTTTTGGTTAATTGGGCCAAAGCTCTGGCAATCTTGTTTATTTTCTCAAAAAGCTAGCTCTTTGCAATATATGTGTTTGACAACAATTAATGAAAATAAGAGGCCATGAAATTTAAAGAGAACAAGGATGGTTGTGTGAGAGGGTTTGGAGGGAGGAAAGGATGAGGGGAACGATGTAACCATGTTACAATCTCAAAAAATAAAAGAAATAAAAATTAACAAGAAAGTAAAAGAAGTCTTCAGCAAAGCTGAACTGTGCCCAATGAGAAAACGAGGGCTTTGGGAAAATAGCCCAGGAAGAACACTAAGGGGTTCCTTCCTAGGTGTGAGAATGGGAAGAGGACAGGAAAAAGGAGGAGGGGAGAGAAGTGAAGAGAAAGAGAGAAACTAGAGAGGGGACAGGAGAGAGCATATACTTGCAAGCACACTACCCCAGTGTTTTTTCCATAAACACTGGTTCTGGTTTTCTATGGGGGCTGGACCACAAGGCAGTCTTGGAATGATGCTGGAAGCTCTCCTCAGAACAACTCTGACCCTCCACAACAATGAAGGCCCAGGCTCAGCTCTGTTTCTTAGACTTGTTTCCTGAAGGCCACCTGCTCTTTTCTCCAACCGGGCTCTTTCTTGGGGTGCTCAGCGGCCCAGCCCTTCTGCCCCGCAACAATGAAGGATTTTTTTTTCCCAATGTCTTTTTCTCTGCTTGCAAATGAACAAATCCAAGCTTGTTGAGAGATGTTGAGTAGAGAGCAAAGAAAACCCACAGGGCTATCCTTCCGAGTTGCCGAGGCCTGTGATCCCGTTTCCATTTTGGTTTTTAACTTCCTTCAGGATCATTAGGTTTCCTGACAGCATTTTCTTATATACTTAGTTTGGGCTGCTTTCCACCCCCAGCCTCACCTGTTCCTCCCTGCCATCTCCCTGTTCCTCCACCCTGTACCTTTCTCCAAGTGCTTTCTGAGGCTGGTATTGACCCACATACCCCAACCAGTCTGTTAAGTTGGCAGAAGGCAATCATTGATAACAGCAACAGATCTGGGATCTGTGTTGTCTCTGCCAGCTAACCCAAGTGGCAAAACAAAACTGCCTGCCACAGTGCAGCTATGGAAATGAAGACCCAAGTCCTCCCTGGCCTTCATGCCCTCCTATTTCTGCTGGTCAGTTGTAGAGGGAAGCGCCCCCCAACTCCCACACACACACTACCAAGCTGCAACCTGTCCTGCCTGCATGGCAGTCATCCTCTCTTCCTCTTGCCTCTGAAGGAGTTAGGTGGTTGTACAAGCTGAGATTTCCTTCTTGATTGGATATAGCTATGGTTTGAACTCACTGTGACCCTCAGCACAACTGGACAGAACTATGTTTGAGCTCTATGAAGCCAGGGCCTGCCTTACAACATGTTCTCAGGGTGATACTCTAAACTCCAGGCAGCCTGGGACACAGTCTTAGCCCAGGTTGTAGCAACCCCTCAGCCTCTCAAATGCTAACCCTTTATAAATAGCTTGGCTTATTTCTTTTAAATTAACTATTTGATTTATTCATTTGAGACAGGGTCTCAATTGTAGTTCTTTCTGGGATCTCACTATCTAGACATGACTAGCTCCTAACTCACAGAGATCAGTCTGCCTCCATCTCCCAATTGCAAATATTAAAGCTGAATACCCCCACACCCAGCCTTTTGATATGTTCTTCAATTGTAAAGTACAGAATGCAGGCTGAATGACCAGATGTGACTATGAATAGCCTTGTCTTTGAGAAAGAATACTACTGAATGGGGAGTCCTGGTGTTACTTGCTGCAAGAAAAGAGTTGACCTAAAGCCAAGACACATAAGAACCCTGTTAGATGCCCCCCCCAGATCTGTCATGTCTTCTGTTATGAGTACATGCACATCTTACACATCTGTTGCCTTTGAAAGAAAAATTTCCTAAGATAAGCAGAGACCTGGTTCTCTAAAGCCCTGTACACAGTAGAACCACTCATGGAAACTTACCAAGCCTGACACCTGAATCTCTAACAAATTCACTGAGTAGGGTCTTCAGGTTTTCAGGCATCTTAGCTTTCAAAGCTCCCAAGGTGAATCCAATGTGAAGCCAAGATGAAGAACCAGTGCCTTGAACCAGGGTACATTCGTATTTAACGTT
This sequence comes from Mastomys coucha, assembly GCF_008632895.1. Classification (NCBI taxonomy): domain Eukaryota; kingdom Metazoa; phylum Chordata; class Mammalia; order Rodentia; family Muridae; genus Mastomys; species Mastomys coucha. The sequence goes on along the minus strand of NW_022196915.1, from coordinate 2,748,281 downwards.
TATGTTCTAATGTTTAAGGCAAAAACTGAGACCAAAATATTTTCCCCTTGAACATCCTTTAGATTGGACATGAGGTAGAATACAGGTGGATCTGCATCGTCTCCTGAGCAGCTAATGTGAGCGAGGCTGTTCCATCTAGGATTGCAGAGCATGGAGTAAAGGACACCTATGCAGAACATAGTTTTGCTATGGGAATTAAATAACCATGAGTGTTGAATTTAAGTTCTTTCAATATACAAATTCTCAGTAGCTCAACCGAGAAGCCAAGGGATAGTCTCTCAATCAACTCTAAGAACTACCTAGCAAGTATTTTGATAAGTCTGGCCATGCCGGGTTTCTCTGTCCCCAACCACAGGCTTCCTTAAGGATGCCGATTCATTGTGCTGAGCTGGCCATCTCATGCTTAAAGGATCTTCCATCTCCACATATTTGCCTAAGCTTTTCACCCTGCTCAGCATGCTCCTTATGGTCCCCTCTATTTGCTCCCCATGGCTGTTGTGCCTGGCATTGCAGTAAACACTTAATGCAGTTAAGAGTTTTCCTGACTCTGGTTCCACTCTTACAGCCTTCTTCTCTTCAGTTGGTCTACTCTTGAGAGAATCTCAGACTCTTTGCTCATTCCCAGCACCTATTTGTGACTTTAAATTTGTCAGAATTAAGCCATTACCTGCCATCTCTGAGGTATCACGTGATCCCACTGAGTTCTCATAATAGCTGGTTAAATTTATTTTCTGCAACCACTATTGTCCTTACAGACTGACCCTGAATAGTGTATAGAGGAATCTCTTTAAAAGAGATAGACAATCATGTTACTCCTCCATCAAAGCTCTTCAGTGACTTTGAGGAAGAAATCTAAATTTTACCAAATTTGCCATTAAAAAATAATAGTAATTCTACTTCTTGAAGGATTTTACCATTTGATGCTGTCTAAAGGTTTTCATATTTTCTCAAGGACTAAACTCTGTAGGTAGTTCACCTCTTGGAAACCGAGGCATAGAGAAGTTATGGAACATTACAATGTGCACACTAATCATGGGTGCACTGATGTTTGAACCCAAGTATCTCCACTTGGGCTCATTGCCCGCTATGCTGCTGGCCATAGGATATGCTAGAATAAACTTGCACCACATAACACATGCTAATTTAAAAGTGTACCAGCACAGTGTTGTCTGATGTTTCTAATGTAGCTCAGTGTGAGTTTAGCTATAGGTGGAGAGATTTTTAAGGAAACAGGAGAGGAAAAAGATGGAGCCTGCAGTAATTAAGACGCCTACATCTTTCCAAAGAAATGCTCTCCAGCCTAGCTGGAAGATCAGAGACTTATTTTCAAAGTCTGATCTCTCCCTAGCTGAAGGTTCTGCCAAACATATTGAGATGTACCACCCAGTAGGAAAACCACAGTTTGCTTGTTGGAAGAATCGTTTGGGATTGGCTTGGTGGTTGCTCTGTGCTCGCCACAGGCCACAATCTCTAGATAATTTGAGAAGACGAATTAGGTCCCAGCCCCAGGACTGGGCAGCTCTAGAAGGCCAGCCCTGCCTACAGACCTTAGGTAGGCCAGGCAGGCAAGCAGCTTTTTCTGATTTTTACTTGAGTGTCTCCCGTCTTCTCAACTAGTTGATGACAGGGGTGGGGGCAATGGATTTCATATAATAAGTAGTAAGAACATTGGGCTTCTACTCAAAGACCATCAAAAACAGAGGTCAACCAGTAGGATAAAAAAGTATCATGAGCAGGGATTGAGGAAGAGCAGTGGTTGTTGTTGCGAGCATTGGAGCATTTGATTTGATCTTGCTGCCTGGTCCTCTTCTTGTCCCAAATGCCCTTGCTCTTTCTTCTTTTGATTCAGCTAACATGGGTAGTGTGCTGGACCCCTGCAATCCCACTCAGAAAGCCAGAGAGAATACTAGATCGACAGGCCTTGTCTCACCCTAAGTGACACAAGACAAGCATGCAGTCTGCCACACAGGCAGCCTAAGCTCAGCCCTCTATGGATTGGATCAAGAATTGGGAGACTCAGCCTGATCTCCTCCCGTCTACATTGTAAACCACTGTTATCTAAAGCAAGCAGAGGCTTGGGAGGAAAACACCCAATTATATGCCGGGAAGCACAATGTCCTGGGTTTGGGGCAGGGGAGTAGCAACATTGAGTTTCATTGATGGGGCCCCTGCGGCAAGCCAACCACCCCCCAGGAAGGCATGCTATTCCTGTCCTCTCGGTGAACCTGCCTGAGAGGGATCCAGGAGTTATTTGGTAATCAGGACTTGTCAGCACCTCGGTTATGCAGGGTGGTTCAATCCGATAATGTGAATGGAGCCTGTAATAGGGCTGATGAAAGGGACTCCAGTTTCAAAAGGGCCTTGAATGATTTTTTGTTCATTTTCTGTTTACATGTAATGCGTTATTGATGTCATTACCTTATAATACAGCAGCTTGTTTCATAGAAAAACCAGGAATTATTCATTCTTAAAAAAAAAAAAAAAGAAAGCAGAAGAAGAAGAAAGAAGGAAAGAAAAAGACCCTGTTACATGAGGAAAATTGCATCTGAGGGCTGCAACTGAAACATATTGATTTTTCTGGCGCACGACTTTTTAGATTAAAATGCCAATACCAAATCCTTTCATGACCTATAGTTCATAAGAAGTTCGCATGTCATTTGCTATTATTCTGGAGGGAAAAAAGCTGAATCTTTAATGAAAACATAGTTGGAAAGATGTCTGCCTTTTGCACAATTTGCATATCATTATAATAATGCCTGGTGATGAACTAAACATGCTCATAGTGGGGTGGGATGAACATTTTTCTTATTTCAAATCAAAAGGCATTTGTTTCTTTGATCGTGCCTTGTCTAAGCTTCCACCCTTGGGGATGTGAGCAGACATGGGTGTGTGCTCTGCCCTTGTCCAAGCCCTGTAAACCTGGCTATAGGGCTAACACACATACATACACACACAAAGAGAGAGAGAGAGAGAGAGAGAGAGAGAGAGAGAGAGAGAGAGAGAGAATGTTGATTACCCTGACCACATTCCTGCTTTTGTGGTGTACTTCCTGTGTCTTGATGGTTTTACTGCTGGTTCTTCCTGGTATTAAGGAACAGTCAGACCTTCACCCACCCTTTCCTTTGACAGTGTCCCATGTCTGGCAGGCACACAGGTATATGGGTGCTCTTCAATATAATGGCTCTATTTCGGGTATTGGGATGACATTTGATCTTCAATCTGAATGTCTTTCCTCTCAAATCCAGCGTGTTTGTTGCTTCCTCAGCTCTCCCCTATTAAGAATGGAGTGCCTTTAATATCCAGTCTCTCTCTGAATGCACCAGCTGACACTCAGGCGGCAGGCCCTGTGTCAGTCTACCAAAGTGTGTTGCATATCACCTCCATCCTTCAACAAATTATATTTCTGTCAATAGAAACTAAATACCAGTTCACCCTGTGTTCATCCACATTATTAGTGTCATTGACTTTGCATGAAGCTCCAAAACCCTTTGCTACTATATGGGAAACTGCCCTCCTGTGTTTCCTAATGATGTCATTTAAATTTTGTTTGTTTGTTTGTTTGTTTTCACCCAGCCCGTTCCTGCTTGGATTGGGCCTTGATTTTGTGGAGTCTGAATCTCTAACACTCATATGAGAAGGAATGAGGTAGCTACCTGAATAGGCCTTCCGCAGCTGTATATGTACAAGACATTTGCCTTGTCTACCTAAAACAGCAATGATGAGACTGAGAGCAGTCTCCTGCAAATTTCAGGCTCCTGTGGATACATTCTGGACTCTTCTTCTGAGCAAAAATATTGTAGTAACCTTGACTGACCCTGGGGTAGGGGCAGATTCATGGTGAACTTTGAGTGGCTCATTATTGTTATTTCCAACCAAGTGTTGGAACTACAGAACTCTCTTTCTCAAAGTGGGATGACTAAAAGCATTTGTGATGATGGCCATTTCACAGATCTGAGTCTCAGATGACAGAGCAATTCCCCACAAACTCAACATGGCAATGGTGCATAAAAGAGAAATAGTCTTTCATTTGTCAGAGGGTGAAGATGCAGAGTTGTTTACTATTACAGCATAGCCTACCTGACTGATGCTAGAATTTGTTATATCCTTAACCACATTCTTGGGTGCTATAGCTGGTTGACATGACACTGTTGAAAATTCACTCATGTGAATTTGCCCAATGACTAGTGAGTATCAGCACCCCTCTCCCATCCATTTGTCTTACTATCCTTGTATTTTCTGCATGGTTACTGTTCTCCCCCTGACAGGCCTTTTCTTATGCCTGCCACCTGCCTAGAATGTGTAACCCTTTAGGCCGTGGACTTCCTTGATTCCACTTATGGCCACTAAACATTTTTGCTCCTGAATCTGACCCAGAATTTAGTGCCTTGTGTTGTGTGCTGGTGCTTAAGGCCAACAAGTATCAATTGCAAATAGCTTCTTAGTGGTGGGGGTCCATGTCTACTTCCCCCTCTCAGTGCTTGAACCCATGAAGATATTGTGTATATTGACAGTTTCTGTGAGTTCATAAGTACATCATCCCCATTGTGTCTGGAGGACACTGTTTTCTTGGAGTCACATGCAACTTCTGGCTCTTATATTCTTTCTGCCTTCTGTTTTGCATAGATCCCTGGGCCTTGAGGGAAAGGGTCTAATAAAAATATCCCATTATAACTGAGTAGTACACAATCTCTTACTCTCTGTATCCTGTCCAGTTGTGATTCTCTGTGTATAGTTGAGAACCCTCTGCCTAGGGATTGGTGCCACCTATGGTAGCTATGTCTTACAACTTCAGTTAAACTAAGCAGATTAATCCCCCACAGACATCTCACAGGCCAACATGATTTAGATAGTCCTTTATGGAGATTCCCTTCCCAGATGATTCTTGACTGTGTCAAACTAGCAATTAAAAGCACCCGTTACACAAGGCAGCCATTTGGAGATGCCAAGGAGAAGGTTTAGCATCAGACTTGGAAAACAATTAGTGTATTCATTTCTAAAAGTTGAAAGAGAAAAGTTTAGCTGATTGTCTTTCTAAAAATTAAGGTCACCACTAAAAGCACCATACTGGCTTTTTGATAGCTACTTCTCAAAACACCAATCTCTAATTTTGAATATTTTTTGTGTTTGTTGGTTTGTTTATTTGATGTTTGTTTAGAGACAGAGTTTCTCTGTATAGCCCTGGCTGTCCTAGAACTCATTCTGTAGACCAGGCTGGCCTCGAACTCAGAAATCTACCTGTCTCTGCCTCCCAAGTGCTGGGTTAAAGGCATGCACCACCACTGCCCGGCTTTTGAATATATTTTTATTTTTCCATTGATACATAGCAACTGAACAGATCTGATATTTATTTGATTCCCAAAACACAGCCATGAAATAAGCAGAGCAGATTATTGTGCTTTGTTGTTAATCTCACAGATAGGAATTGAATATTTTGACACCTTAAACAGGTCAGTTGGGATTATACAATAATTATCAGATAGTCAAAAGAAAAGACCAAGATCTTTCTTTCTGATTTAGTCAAGTGTGGAGGAGGAATGAAGTCAGGACATGGGCAGCAGGTTTATAAAAGTCAATCATTTAAAGAAGAGGTGTGACTGTAAGTTCCTGAGATCTTACTCAGGAACAGAGCTTATGGAGTCCATTTAAATGTACTCACTTGTAAATAGATATTAGCTATTAACTAAAGGATAATCATTCTACAGTCCACAGACCCAAAGAGGATAAGTAATAAGGAAGGCTCATGGGGGTACACTTGGATCTTTCTGGGAAGGGGAAAGAGAATAGTTTTGAGGGTAGATGGGGGCCTATTAGGGGTGGGAACAAGAGAAGTCAGGCAGAGGGAAGGAGCGATGGACAAGAGAACTGGGAAATATGACTGGAAGTGGGGACATTTTGGAGGTGATGTAGAAACTCCCTGGACACTACTAGCATAGTGTCTTGGTAATGACAGGAGTGGAATCTGAAGTGGCCAGCCATCTTTAACCAGGCAAGACTCCCAGCAGTGGGGTTATATATTAACCCAGGCACAAAACCTTCAACCTACAATCTGTCCTGCCTGCAGGATGTGCTGGGGTAATGGTGAAACAAAACTTGTGAGTTGGTCCAATGACTGTTCCAACTTGAGGCCCAGGTCATGAGAGGAAACCTACACCTGATACTGCCTGGGTAGCCAGGAACCAAAGGCAGGACAGCCCAGAGACTCAGGATAGAATCAAGCAAGACTGGCAAAACAAAACAAAACAAAACAAAACAAAAGCAATGAAATTATTCCCAATGCTATTCTTTTATACTCATAGATTACTGCTTAGCCCAAGTGTCATCAGAGAGACATCATCCAGCAACTGATAGGAGCAGGTGCAGAGACCCACAGTCAAACACTAGGAAGAAACTAGGGGAGAACCCTCCCAGGAGAGGGGGAGGAAGGATTTTAGGAGTTGGGGTGGTAGAGGACACCACAAGAACACGGTCCACAGAACCAACTAAGCAGGGCTGATAGAGCCTCATAGAGACTAAAGCAACAAACACAGACCCTATATGGGTTAATCTAGGTCCTCTGCATATTGCCTTGTGGTTGTATGGCTTGGTGTTCTTGTGGGACTCCCAAGAGTGGGAGTGGGGGCTGTCTCTGACTCTTTGCCTGTACTTGGGACCCTTGTGTTCCTACTGGGCTGCCAAGTCTAACCTTGATATTAAGGTTTGGGCCTAATCTTAGTGTATCTTGTTAGGCCATGTTGGTTGGATATTCTAAAGAGGCCTGTTCTTTTTATTTAAAGGGAAATGTAGGAGGAGTGGATCTGGGGGAGAGAAGAGATAAAAGGGGGACTGGAAGGATTGAAAAGAGGGAAAACTGGTCCAGGATATGATGTAAAAGAGAAGAATAAAACATGTAAGTAAATAAATAAATAAATAAATAAATAAATAAATAAATAGGGTGAAAACACGTAAGGACATTTGCCATCAAATCAATATTTCTAGCCTCTTTTATAGAGTAAGTATCTCTGAGCCAATAGGCTAAGAGGCCATCTCTGCCTCAGAGACTAATAGGCCATTGGTCTTTGTCAGCACATTTGCCCTAGTAGGTTTGCCCCCCTCTCCCATCTGTTTCCAGCTGTGTATCACAGGCCACTTTTACCCTTTGGATTTCATTGCAGAGCTTTAATAGATGTACATTCACTTTGCCTTCAATCTTCAAGCTCCCATTTGAACTATAACACAGGATTAGTTGCAGCAGCACCATGTGGAGATTTGGGACTGCTCTTCTCTTCTTGCAGCCCTGTCATAGCCTTGGAACTTCCCATCAGATGGGCATGAAGTTCACTTCTTTTCCTACCCTGTGTCAGCAAGTATCCTCCATTCCATCAAATGTACGCTCTCAGACATAAAGTCAAGAGTATAACATAGTCATATACAATAATATGTGTCCATGATTTAGGAGCCATTCAGGGCCCTGACAGACTCAAACTGAGCATTAAATAAAAGCCTACCTTATGCCATGTTGTTGTCGTTGTTGCTACTGTTGTTGTTATTGTTGAGGTGGGTTCTCACATTCTCTGCAGCTAAGGATGATTTTGAACTCCTGATCTGGCAGCTTCCACCTCCCTAGTGCAGGAGGCATACTATGTAAAGGCTACCATGTCTCTCTCAAAATCAAACTATTTCATCCAATTCACTATTCAGTTCTGCTCAACTGGTCATAAATATGTCCATCAAGCAGAATTTATGACATTCACAAACACGAAGACTCTTGCTGCTTTACTCAACTGTAAAGTGCAGGACTTATTAAGAATGTGAGTAATTACCTAGCTATTCTAACATGTTTTTAGTCAGCTCTCATAAGTATATGTGGAAATTTTAACACCTGCTCCATTTGTTGTTGTTGTTTTCTATTTTGTTTTTGTTTTGTTTCATTTTTGTTTTATTACTTTTATTTTTTTAAAACCCATTTCTTTTCCCCCTCCTGGTCTGCCCTCCCACTGTTCCTCATCCCATTTCTCCTCCCACCTGTCTCCAAGAGGATGTCCCAATCCCCTCAACCCTTGCCAGACCTCCCCATTCCCTGCGGCCTCAAGTCTCTTGAGGTTAGGTTCATCTTCTCTCATTGAGGACAGACTAGGCAGTCCTCTTCTGTATGTGTGTCAGGGGCCTCATATCAGCTCGTACATGCTGACTGGTTGGTGGCTCAGCATCTGAGAGATCTCATGAGTCTGGGTTAGTTGCTATTGCTGGTCTTCCAGTGGAGTCACACTCCTCAGCTTCTTCCAGCTTTTCCCTAATTCAACTACAGGGGCCCCTGATTTGAGTCTGTTGGTTGAGTGTAAGTATCTGCATCTGTCTCCATCACCTACTCGTTGGTCCTCTCAGAGGACAGCCATGCTAGGGTCCTGTCTGTAAACATACCATAGCGTTAGTCATAGTGTCAGGTCCTGGAGCCTCCTCTGGAAGTTTCTTTATACTTTTTTTCTTCTCCTGAGAAAAGTTTTCTATAGAAAAGAAAGAATCATGATTCCGTCTTTCTTAAATGAACTGATTACAGTTTATTTCTGGTCTACTTGAGTGGTGGGGAAGCATTTCTAGTGTCTATGTAAATGGTCAGGTTGGCTGGCAATGGAAAACATTCATAGGCTCCATGGCAGCATCAGGTTGGGATATTGAAGTTGGTTGCCAGTATTCCAGCACCAAGACATCTGAGTCAGTGTCCAGGGAAAGAAGCACAGTGGGTGTGTGTGGATTGCTGTATTCTGTTCCAGGGAAAGAAGCACAGTGGGTATGTGTGGATGGCTGTATTCTGTTCCAGGGAAAGAAGCACAGTGGGTGTGTGTGGATTGCTGTATTCTGTTTTAGGGGGGAAACACGAGAAAACCATTAACTCTGGATGAATCAGAGTGTCTAACAGGACATTTCGGATTTGTTATCCCTCATCCCCACATCAGCCTTCATTCCTGTCCTGACCAGGGTGAATGGCCTAAGACAACACACAAATGCCTATGGGAGTAAACTACAACTTGCCAATGAGGCAATACAGGCACTGCCTCCTCAGCCCAGCTTGTCCCAGATAACCGAGAAGGACATATGTTCCAGGGAATGTCAGCATGAGCAGAAGGTAGCCATAGCTATTGTAATTACAACTCCATCCTTTCTCAGTTGCTTTTGGGTAGCCACAAATTTGCTAGCTCCTCTCCAGGCCTTGGAAAGGCTCCACACGGCAAGGGGTCCTGAAACCCCTTGAGACTTGAGCCTCCCTAGCCTTCCTTCTATATCTACTTCTTCCTCCAGCATGAGTTGATTAAAATATGTCCAGACAAGAAGTGTGAGCCTCTAGTCTCCCTTTTTCTGCACCATGAGCTTCTGTGTGTGGTTATCTGCATCAGCATCCCACCCCACTGGAGCCTACACTTAGGGCTGGCTGCTGTGTTCAGCCCGTTCAGCTGGATCAACCAAAAGAAGGTTGTTTTCCTAAGATTAGAATCTCATGGTTTACTCAGAGTTCAGGAATCTTACCATGTGTCTAAACTTGGTCTCAAGATGAACTCATGCATGTGCATGTGAGTGTGTGTGTATGCCTGTATGTACACACACACACACACACACACACACACACACATACACACACACAAAACCTATTGTCAGTAAACCCTGAGTACTAGGAATTATTGAGCCCAGAGGTTACTCTGGGACCATTGTTTTTCCATCTTTAGTGTGTGTTTATATAAACTTCGTTCTATCTACCTAGAGATAAGGGGTATCATTTTTCTCCATAATTGACAGAACAAACAAACAATGGCAGTAGTATTACAGGGAAGGCTCAATTGTGCATAAACACCCTCCAGACTCACTAGGGCCAGAGTATAAAAAATGGCACAAAGTAGTGCCCTTCAATGTTTTAAGCTAAGTAATCCAATTGGATCAGAGTGAGCAACAGAAAATGAAGCTTTATTTCATTTGAAGAAGCATGCCTGGGGGAGGTAGCCTGGCACACTGGGAAAAATGGTGGGTGCTGATGCTGAAAGGTTAGACAGGATGGCTGCAGGCTGAATCAACACCAGAGTTAGCTGGTCACCAACTGTGTGAACTCAGGCTCCACTACAGAGCAATGTGAGAGCAGCAGACCCGGGTTCATGATGCAAGTGAAGAAAAAAGACAAAGGAAGCAGCAGGCTAGCATTGCAGGCCTAAGCAAGGGTGGCAAGGATAGATGCTTCCCTTTCTGTCTGTCTGTCTGTCTGTCTGTCTTCTTTACTTCCTTCCTTCCTTTCCTTTTTTTATTAAAAAGACCATGAACATAATTCTCCCCAAATTTAAATCGGAGAAGGAAACCTAGAACACACCTATTTGACCCTGCATTGTATCAATAAAAAAGTCAGGTCAGGGAAAGCATAACTCACAGGACCATGCTTGGTTTTCTCTTTCCCTCAGAACTCAGTGTGTACGTGAATACATGCTAAGGTTTAACACTCGCTGTATTTGACAACTAGAAATGTTGTAAGTGCAATATTTTCCATAGAACACAATGATGTACTCATTGAAAATACCTTGTTGCAAAGTAGGTCCTCATCTTGGTCCCTGTAGTACCATAGTGGCCCTGGCATGGGGAAGGCATTAAGTATGCTTGGGGTACTCATGAATTCACTGGTCAAAGACTGTACAAATGAATAGTTAGATGAGCATAAGAGAGGGAAAAGGGGTATGAAAAAGGATAGGTGAGTAGATGAACTGGCTGGCTGGATGGATGGCTGGCTGGCTGGCTGGCTGGATGGATGGATGGATAGATGGATGGATGACTGGATGGATGGAAGGATGGATGAATGAATTTGAAAGGGGAAATTTAACTTTTTCTCTAATTTCCTAAATAAGAACTTTGACTGCCAATTCAGACCCATGCTGTCTGAAATTGAGCACAGATATGAACATGCTTTTTAATAACTCAACAGCAAAGGTTTTCTATTAGGAGTGCAATTTGGCAAGTCTTATTTCATGATTAACTCCCGAAGACTTATGGTTGCCAGCAGAAGTGTCGGGAAATCTCAGAGTATGGAAGTGCCACATACCTGTAATTACAAGTAAGAAACTCTCCATGATTAAGTGGAAGCATGCCAAGCCAGGGACAACACTAAATAGTAGAATATGGCTTTCTTGCTTACACATAAGGATTTCAAAAAGAGGTATATATTAAACAGGAAAGGACTAAGAATATCACATAGAGATTGTAGATGCAAATTGTTTTCATGAACTTCTAAGAATTTACTACTGTCATTTCACTTGTCAATAAGAGAAAACATCCTATAAACTTAGAGATGAGTTAAAAATCCTTCGGTATATGCCATATTATACCAACACTGAGGAAACTGAGGCATAAGGTTCATGGGTTCCAGACCAAACAGTGCTACAAAGCAACCAAACTGAGCTATTTAGCAATGCCCTGTCTTGAAAACAAGTAAGCTAAAAAAAAAAATTATCTGATATAAAAGGCTCCTCTCGGTAGCTCTGTCCAGTAGCTTCACAGAGTCAGAATTAGTCAGTCCTTCTGAGTGGAGCTTTGCTGCAGGACACTGCCCATGACCAGTAACAGAACTGAATGGTTCACTGATGATCTTGAACACGTGGTGTTGAGGATATGTTGTAGCTGAATATGAGTTGCTCCTACAAAGTTTGTGTCTCACTGATGAATTCTGTAATTATTAATCTTGTACATTCGTAAAACTAATGAACAGAAAATTAGAGGCAGGTCTGCCATTTGCCACTTCTCCTCTCTCTATGTGTGGCTGAGTTCAGTCTCCATCAGCACTAAATCCCATTCAGAGTTCACAGCCATCACAAAAGCTAGTGCAGTTTTAGGTTAAGCATATTTTATCCATAAATTGCTATATTTGGTTCTGGAGTTATTACTGCAGCTCCTTGGGGTGCATTTAAATCCACCTTATTGTAATAGATTATGGAATATAGTGGCTAATGTGTCTAATGTAAAATAAATGACTCTAATGATTTATGATGCGACACTTCAATTTTATTGAACATAAGGATCATTGTACTAAAATGGATGGTGTATTGCTGGTTTAGCATAAAATACTGAATAACATATTCAAGAAAATGAATGGCTCGGCCAGTTCATAATATTCTGCCCCTTCAGCTGAGAGGTCTTTAATAAGCAAGAGTGTCATTACGCTTGGAAATGGATGTGTAGGTAATCTATTATCTAGAACAATGACAGGGACCTGCCTCTGTTCTTATTATGGAGGGAATTCTGTGGGAGAAAAGCAGGATTCTTTGGTCTTCTTGAAAGGTTGATTTCCACCCATCCACATACCAACTAAGTAGTGTCTTATACAATTATAAGTGGCTTGTACACATAGAAATTGTCACCTTGAAACTCTATTGACATGGGCCTTAAGAATTTCACAAAATAATTGTTTTTCTACATGGTCCTTTTTTCACGTCCTTGGTCCACATGTCCATTCTCCTACACTCAACACTAAACAATATCAGTGGGGGTTGAGGGTTTGTTTTTTCCTGGACTCTCTCATTGTGTCTGATTGCTGAATGATAAGAAAGAATAAAGACAGACTTGCTTTGCTGTTAGTTCTTTATAACTATGATATTAAAGATGGCTTTTCAATTATCTAGTGATATGTTGTAGTGATTTACTGGACTTCTCAGATCTGGGAGATGAAAGAAAATTCTTATTTGATAAATGACAGGTATAGATGAGCACTGAGCTTTTGTCTTCAAACAGCAGGAGGAGATGCAGAAGAGGATTCATGAGAATGCTATTTGACTCTGATCCTTGAGATCTGGCCATCATGGCCTCATAATTCTCATGAGATGCCTGGGATAAAGCTCAGTGAAAAGCAAAGAAATCTTTATGGAATTATCTTAATAGTACCCATCTCTCCCCTGAAAAGATACAGGAAAAAAGGGATGGGACTGGACCATCTTGATCTTACCTATTACATTATAGTAACCATTCCACCAATTTCATCAGTCACACTTCCCCTCACTGTGCTCTGGGTCATTTCCTTCCTCTCTCAACCCAGGCAACCTGATTGAAACAACTCAAACAGAGGACCTGCCTACTGTCCACAGCTAAGGCACTCTGCCAAGGTTTACACTTAAAATTAATTCAATAAGATGCTGAATACACATGGAAGTCTGACACCTCTCTCCACGGTAGCAGACAATGACACTGTCTGGAACAAAAATGGGTCACAGTAATTTGATGGTGAGGTGACTGCTATCTACACAGTTAATGAGTTTTACATTCCAGAATGGATTGATCTTTCCAGCAAGTCTGTATGGTGTAAGCCTGCAGTAGATGTTTATATATCTAGGACATACTTCAAGATATGTTCCTTATCATATTGACATGATGTGAGATTACTCATTGTATAAAGAAATGGACAAATATGGAAGCTGGCACTTAGCTTTTGTGGTGGAAGCTGATGGTCAGGTCTGTTCCTGAAACTCACGGATGTTCTGAAATCAGATACTAGAGGTGAAAATTGCCAATTCTTCACTGTTGGTTGTGCTGACTTTAGATGCCTCCGCCCACTAGTCAATATAAAAGAAGTCAAAACATCTAAGATACTTCTGCCCAGAAAGGTCCCTGCCAAAGTCTCAGTGCAGCAGAGCCCATACAATCATTAAAAAATGCCAGGCTGTGCTCACAAAGAACTTGGAAGACATTTCCTCTTATCTTTTGATGAGTTTAGACATTTGGAAAGGGACCAAAGTCACCTTGCCATATAGGGATACTATGTACACTTACAGGGGTGCTATGTCTGTTTCAACAAGCAAGAAATGATAAAATGTTTGTATTATATGGTCTTTTTCCTGACCAGTTTTAAAGTATCTAGGAGTAAATTTAACAGAGTCAGTGAGGAGGAGCTATCAGCCAGCAGAACTCCATAATAGATGCAGTGATACCTTCCTGTTGTGCAGGCAGGAGAGCTCAGGTTAGTAAGGTGCTAACATCTGTCTTTCTGCATCCTCCAAAATATGCCCTCCAAAACGAACAGATGTAAGCTGGTGGGTAGAGGTGACAGTTGAAGATAGATGGTAACTTTATATAATGGTCTTAAATTCACCTAGAAAAGTTCAAAGATTATGATGGCTAAAGAAGGAAATGTTGGTAAAGGGCAGATAAGAGAAAACCTTCTGTCCCCATCAGCCAACCACAGCATGAGAGAACACAGAGTGGCAAGCTGAAGCACAGGAGAGCCAAGTGAGATAGACAGCAGAGCCTGTGGTGATCCTAAACCCTCAGGAAGACTTAGGGCAAAAGGTATGTGGGAAAGGTGTTATGTTTTGTAAATAGTGGTTGGGGGAGAACCAAGTCAAGCTTCCTACCATCACAACAAACTTCATATGGACTACCTAGAGATGAGTGATCATAGCAAGAAACGTAACTTCGTAAAAGAAACACAGGTACATTTTGTACTGAGAAAAGGATCTCTGAAAGTGACATGAAGAAATGAAGCTATCAAAGAAAATGATATATTTGACCACAAGACATAATGAAATTCACATCAGAAGCCAAGGGACCAACAGCAAAGTATTGTTAAGACATTTGTAATACATTATGTCCAAAATCAGCTCTCCTTTCTAGTGTGTGCATATGTGTGCATGCATGCATGCCTGAGTGCACATGAGCACGTGTGCACACATGCGTGTGTGTGTGTGTGTGTGTGTGTGTGTGTGTGTGTGTGTGTTTATGTGTGAAAAGACCTCAAGAGTCACTCCTCAGGAGCAGTCTACTTTAGTTTTTTGTTAAACGTCTTCCTTTTTTGAGATAGAGTCTCTCACAGATATGTGGGGCTTGCTGATTTGATAGGGTTGACTGGCCAGTGCACTCCAGGAACCTCTTGTATCTTCCATCCCACTTCTGGGATAACAAGCACATGCTACCATACCCAGCTTTTTACATGAGTTCTGGAACTATAACTGAGGTTCTTATGCTTGCATGATAAGTACTTTATCGACTAAAGTATCTCTGCAGGCCCCAGGATCTGCTTTTCTTACTGGGAATGGGGATCACTGATATATGAGTAAACATACACACATTCATAGATGCACAGAGGCATATGTACATGCATGCACACATACACATATAGCATGCACACATAGATTCTCATGTGCACACACAGAAAGACATGAATGTGTACATGCATATGGATGCATACACAAGGAGAAATTATTTTAATTTTTCCAACTAGATTCCTAATACTTAATGCTCTGGGAATTTTTACCACAAATTTAGGATTTCTTTTTTCTTAGTATATAATTTTGTAATCAGGTTTTTACAGTAGTGTAAACATATGATATTGGTATTTTCTTTTGCATTTTATTTTTATTAGATACTTTCTTTATTTACATTTTAAATGCTATCCCCTTTCCTGGTTTTCCCACTGAAAACCCCCTATGCCCACCCCCCAGCCCCCTGCTCACCAACCTACCCACTCTTGCTTCCCTGCCCTGGCATTCCCCTACACTGGTGCATCGAACCTTCACATGACCAAGGGCATCTCCTCTCACTGATATCTGACAAGGCCATCCTCTGCAACATATGTGGCTGGAGCCATGGGTCCCTACATGTGTACTCTTTGGTTGGTGGTTTAGTCCCTGGAACTCTGGGGGTACTGGTTAGTTCATATTATTCCTCCTATTGGGGCTGCAAACACCTTCAGCTCCTTGGGTCCTTTCTCTGGCTCCTTCATTGGGGACCCTGTGTTCAGTCCAATGGTTGGCTGAGAGCATCCACCAACCATTGTATTTGTCAGGCGCTGGCAGAGCCTCTCAGGAGACAGCTATATCAGGCTCCTGTCAGCATTCACTTGTTGGCATCCACAATAGCGTCTGGATTTGGGAAGGATCCCCAGGTGGGGCAGTTTCTGGATGGCCTTTCCTTCGGTCTCTGCTCCACACTTTGTCTCTGTATCTCCTCTCATGAGTATTTTGTTCATCCTTCTTAGAAGGACCGAAGTATTCACACTTTGGCCTTCCTTCTTCTTGAGCTTCATGTGGTCTGTGAATGTAAATAATTTTTGGTCATTTTGGAGTTAAAGATCTCTTCAAGAATTGGGGAATGGAAAGATGGCTCAGTGGTTAAGAGCCTGTACTACTCTTGAAGAGGGCCCACGTTCAGTTGCCAGTGCCTATGTTGGTCAGTTCACAACTTCCTATAACTCCAGTTCCAAGGGGTTCTGAATCTCTGACCTCCACATGTACCTGTATTCACATGCACATGACAACTAACACACACACACACACACACACACACACACACACACACACACTTAGAAATAATAAAAATAAATATTTAAGACTCAGACACTACAGGGCCTACTTCCTAAAAGGTGAAGTATAGGCACCAGTGTGTTGTGTGACTCTAACATTAAATGTGTCTGCTAAAGTGAGCTCATGGTCAGCTTCTCTTAACAAACCATCACAGACCTGATTGATTAAGTTAATAATGGCCATTTCCTGTGATTCTGCAGGCTGGAGACTTGGGCTGTTTGTGGGAAGAGAGGGGGTCAGCACAGAACTGCAGTCAGAGGATCCAAGAACATGCCATATACCTGTGTAGAAACTGGATCCACTGAGCAGTGAGGACAGGAAGTACAATGTCCCCCCATTGGCCATCTCCAGCAGAGTGTCCTGGATCTTGAGAGAAGAACAAAAGCCATGTCATCTCAGAGGACCACAGCACAGAATGTAACTCCACATTCCATCAGTTCTTGCAGGATCAAGCCATCCCAGACTCAGGGGGAGATGCCCTTGTGTAGCTGGCAAGGCTACTACCTGTGAGAAAGGAGACTATGATGGAAGAAAACATAGTGGCCATTTCCAGAAAGTCTCCTGGGCACAGTGGCATGTGATCCTAACTAATTAGAGACCTGAGACAGGAGCATGCTTCATTTGAACCAGGGCTAGCAAAACCCTGTCCAGAAGGTAACTCAATAGAACAATCCACCACAATAAAGATGTCTGAAAACACCCTGCTTTTCACCCACAGAGATCTGGGCCTATACTGCAAGGGCAACAAACAGTCTAGAATGATCATTAACCACCATAGCAATCTACTCAAGCCAAAAACCCAAGGCATTCTTGGTTTGTTTTCTTCACTTTTTCTGACAATTTCCCAAAGGCATAGGTGTGACCTGTTTTATCCTCTTAAATGTTCTGGGAAAACTCAGCTTGACATCTTCTCAGAAAATCCCTGCAGTCCTGGGTGAGAAAGAGTCATGGGCTCCTATGAGCTCTCTGCATCCACCATGAGGCGAAAAACCAGTGAAAACCACAAACCATGATCCTAGATAGAGGGCCGTTGTGACAAGACTTAGAAATTAATCAGAATTTTTTTATGTTACACCCAAGAGAACTTTGGTTTAAGTGTGCCTTGATTCACTACATGACGTTTACCTCCCCTTTACAGGATCACATTCCAGGACCTTCCTCTGTAACTGAATGTCAATAACTAAAGGTCACAGTGCCTGTAAAGAAAACCTTGATAAACTAGCAAACAGAAAGAAATGAATAGACAAAGAAAGCAGATGACAAAAGAAATGGGTAGAAGTTACTAAAGTCTAGTGTCAGGTAAGTTAGAAAATACCATGCTAATAAAGATCAGGATATAGGAAAGATGCAAGAGAGAAGTGAACAGTTGCCATGGTGACCTTGAATACAAGTGATCTTGAACATAAACTCAGAAAGAACCAAAATCCAAACTTCTACTCGCCGACTTGGTCCATCTGTGCCACGCTCCAGTCACAGGACTGAGGAAGCCTGAGAGGACCTTGAAGAACTTCACTCTATGTCAGACTGAGTGTGTTTCCTCAGGCACAGGTGAAAATTATGGAAAGTGCCAAAATGGGCTCATCCTGAAAGCAACCCCTGCAAGGGCGGATGTTCCCAATTGTCTATGGAGACAACTGTAGAAGGGAGGCTATTTTTAATACTTGCATGGTTCAAGTTCCTCTCAAGGGCAGGAAGAAAGTATTCAAAATAATATAGTTGACAGACTACAGCATTAAAAATAAAGTCACTTCCTGAGCTCGTGATCTAAGCCTCATAGCATTTTTCCACAAACGTTACCTGTGATGGTGGCAGCTGCATCCCTGCATATCTTTGAGAATACCTGCCTGGGCCTTCTGTTACCAAACCAGGGTCTGTCTTGAAATGCCAGACAGTTTGAAATTCCCAGTCAGCATCCTGTAGAAGATATAAAAATATTTCACACATTGGTAGGCTGAAAGACTATGGTGTTGAGACAGCCCACCACATGTAGAATGAAGAGATGAATAGACTGTAAAACAGCGGGGAGGGAACTTAACTGTGTGGAATGGCAAAACAAAGGAAGAGGAAAACAAGTGGGAGAAAGTTATCTAAAAGAAAAGAAGTGACAGAAAGCATCTAAGAACTGAGGGTGTGAAGCTCCAGACCAAGGGGGTGTGGTTAGAGATGCAAATGGAAAATGACCTGATCAGAAAAACAATAAACGGAAAGGTAAATATCAAAGAACGAGACGGGGTACTCCAAGAAGATGAGAAATGTTTCAAAGAATATCCAGAAAGAAGGGCAAGGTCACATTTGAAAAAAATTAGAATCAGAAAGACATCAAGACTTTTAATAGCTACATTATAAGAGAAAAACCATAAAATCAGCACTTTTATAATTCAGAGAGAAAAAATATTTTCAAAATCTGTCCACCTAAACCTTTTGTTCATTGTGAGCATGAACTAAAGACTTCTTCAAATAAGCAAGGTTTCACTTTTTCTCTCCAATGTGTACTCATGTGTGTGAGACGTGCATGTGTGCACATATATGTGGATGTGCTTGACCATGCGTGTGTATGTGGAGGCCAGAGGCTGATGTTGGATGTCTTCCTTGATCACTTCTTCACCCTACTGTTTGACCCAGGATCTCTCAGTGTGCCTGGAACTACCCATCTAGATAAAACAAGCTGTTGGCGGTAGACTGTCTGGCCACCAAGCACTCAGATCACAGGACCCTTTCCTCAGCACTGGTTTGTAGACACCTGTCAGCATGCCCGGCTCTCACTTGGGTGCTGGAAATTTGAACACCAGTCTTCGTGCTCACACTACAAACACTTTACCCTCTGAACCACTTCCAAACCTCACTGTTCTTCTTTTTCTACTTTGATCCTTGAGTTTTGTTTGACTTTACTCTGAAATAGAAAGATACTATGAAATTAAGCATCCAACCCAGGAAGTGAGAAACATGAATACTGTTGCCTAAGAAAGCCTCAAAAGAAAACAAATCTATTCTGAATCAAGAAAAAATACCATTGATATATAGTGTAGTATATACTTTGCCTATCAAAACATAATACATCTCAGTTAAGAGCACTTGATCTTGCAGAAGAATAATATTCAGTTCCCAGCACCCACATAGTGACTCACAGCCACTTGTCACTACAGTTCCAAGAGATTTGATCTCTGCAGGCACTGCATACATTCAGTGTACACACATGCAGGCATAATGATCATGCACATTAAATATATAAATCTTAAACAAACAAAATACTAAAAATTGGAGCATATGAAATAAAATTGAGAATGGATATATTAAAACTAAGTGAGTTTAAAGGACAGGCAACTATGTACTTGCAGAAAAATAAACATTTGTGTAAGAAATTAAGAAAAGGGTATGTCTCAGATCTACTGCCCAGGTCACACTAGAAACACTCTTGATTTATGAGTTTTATCAGGAACTGTAGTACGGAACTCCCTTTCTATCCCCAGAGGAGGTGTGATATGTCCCTGAGTGGATGTCAGAAACCACAGAGAATATCTTACCCATTAAAAAATGTTTCTATATATACACAACTATGATAAAGTTTAATTTATAAATTAGACTTTGTAAGAGATTAACAGTAGTGATTCATAATCAAATATAACAATTACACCAATACATTTTAATAAAATAAATTCTATCCACAGAATTTTAAATTTATAAGTTGCTTACTTCAAGAATTTTCCAGCCGGGCAGTGGTGGCGCACACCTTTAGTCCCAGCACTTGGGAGGCAGAGGCAGGCAGATTTCTGAGTTTGAGGCCAGCCTAGTCTACAGAGTGAGTTCCAGGACAGCCGGGGCTACATAGAGAAACCCTGTCTTGAAAAAACAAAACAAAAAACAAACAAAACAAAAAACAAACAAACAAAACAAAAAACAAAAAAAGAATTTTCCATTTACTATTTTCAGGACACATTTGCTGGAGGTAGCTGAAGTGGCAGAAAGTGAAGTGGTGGTTTCAGGGTGATAAGGAGCAAGGAAGGGTGAGAGACACGTATTCCACAAGTCTACCAACAGCAAAGTGTAGACTCCATGTTTAGAAATGCCACCAAAGGGCTGGAGAGGTGGCCCAGTGGTTAGGAGCACTGGCTGCTCTTGTAGACGACCCACGATGATTCCCAACCATCTGCAACTCACTTCCAGTTGATCTGATGACCTCTTCGGGCTTCTGCCAGCACCTGGTGCACATGTGGTATAATGACATACATGCACCCCAAAAACCCATATACATATTTTAAAATCAAATCACTTTAAAAAAAATTTAAAAACAAATGATGTTATAACATCTTGTGGAAGGGAAAAGAAGGCAGAGTTCTAGAGTGGTGGGGTGAGGGGTGTTTAATTGTTATATTTTTTTCTGTCACTGTTCTTAAGGAGATATAAATTGACAATGAAATTAAGTAAACAAAAACAATATTCAACAAGTCTTGATGCTACATAAACCAGGTTGATGTCAAACTCATATCAGTGAGCCCTTTAGGAGGTGAAGAGGGAACATGTATCCTGCCCTTTATTGGTTGCTTGGAGGATGCAGAGCAGTGTGACTTGGTGTAAAATAGAGGAGCAGCTGTGATCTGCAGCCTCTGTGTGCCGGTTGCTACCCACAGAACTCTCTGCAACGGTGTCCTCATCTGGGTTTGGGAACAGGATGGGACAAGCTGGCTGGGGCCTCAGTGGGATAGTGGATGGCTGCTTCACTGCCTGGAACATACAAAAAGCACGCATTCTATTTTCTTTAGAAAGGCATCCACCAGAAAGTGCTTGTGAAGGGCACCAAAGCCACTGGCAGAGCAGAACAGAGCCTGCAGATTGCCTAAGGCCAAATGCATGGAGAGAACTCTCAATTCAGGCTGCTGCCTTTAAATAGAAAGCCTTGCATCTTCTGCGCAAGGTTTTGTGGTCCCAGCCTGGCAGCTGGTGCTTCTTGCTTCTGCCTCCTGACTCTGTACTTACCCTTCTAGGATGAGTACCTCTCTGTTTTCTTCTTTGCCCTACTGGGTGTCACCCCTGCTGTGCAGCCACCTCCTAAGGCTTCTGCCCTGGGCAAGCTGCTCTTGTGTCCACCCTCCATCCTGGCTGTCAACTGAAAGGCCACACTGTGAGTTCACTTCCTGAAGGCTCTGCCGGGGCTGAGATAACCAGCCCAGTGGCAGGATCCCACGCTTCACGCTCTGCAAGACTGGACAGGAAAGTGTCTGGCTTCTCATTTCTTACTAGTTCTGCTCTGGCCTTTCCTCAAGCTGATGTTCTGTCACCCCTGTGACCCTGGTACAAATCACAAGAAACAGAGCAGGAAAAGCAAAAAGTTTTAACTGCAGAGATTTTTGTGGCGTATGTAGTAATAGTTTCACACATTAGCTTTCTCAGTATTGCTTAGACTAGAGTTTGGCTTATAAAACAGGTTCTAAAAGGGTGAAAGTGTGGTATGCTCTTAACAGGAAATCATGAAATAAAATTGTATACTACAGATGATTTGCCTGTATACAGTTTTCAAAAGCATAACTGAAAAGAAATAAACCAAAACATTACAAGAGTCATTTGGGGTCCAGAGTCCCCTCAGTTCCTGCTTCTTTTTCTTTCTTTGTCCTTTCCATCCTACACCCCTCCATATTTCTTCCTCCCCTGATCCTGTATCCCTCCATCACTTCTGTCCTCCCACCAGGCATCCCTCCATTGCTTCCTTCCTCCCCATCCCTCATCTCCCCATCACTTCCTTCTTCCCTCCCATCCTGCATTCCTCCATCACTTTATTCCTCCCCCCATCCTGCACCCTCCATCAGTTTCTCCCTCCCCCAATCCTGCAATCCTCCATTCCATCACTTGCTTCCTCTCTCCCATTTTGTACCCCTCCATCACTATCTTCTTTTCTTCTTTCCTTGCAGATATTGTGTCCATTGTTTTGTCATGGGAAAAAAATTACAAAATTTACAAATAAATTAGACATGGCATATCATCTTGTGTTCCTAGCACTTGGAAGACTGAAGTGGGAGGCTTGCCAGCCTGGACATACCAAGACCCCATCTCAAATAAATAAGAGAGAAAATAGCACAGTTAACTGTAATTGCCACACAAGGTGCTTTTAGACTTGGGAACTCTTAGGTAGCAGAGCATGTTTATTCACTCAATTTTCTGGAACTAAGCATGAGGTTCTGTGACATAGTTCATTGAGATCACTTTGTTATTTTAAACTCTAGTAAATATTCCCAGTATTGGAGAAGGACAAAACTTAGTGTTCTTTTGTCTCTTCAAATCAGCTTGAACCATCTGGAGCAGGTGCCTCACAAACACAGGAACCATTTGGATGAGTGCAGCTGCTTCTCTCCTAGTCTAGGGTTCCATGGAGTTATTCTTGAGCTTGGTACTAATTACACAGAGGTTTATGTGAGGATCAATATTGGGAAGAAGGGGCATTGATGGCCTCTTGTGACCCACTCACTGGAGAGCCCAGGGTCCTGCATTTCTATGGCCAAGGCTTCTAGAGGCTTCAGAGAATAGGGAGTAGATGGGATAACATACATTCGAATACTTTCTGTGAATAAATGCACAAGGCATGGCAATCAACCCCGCACTCAAAGAAACACTATTCCAGCAGAGCCCAGCCCTATTGCATCCCAGTCTATCAGAACAGGCTGGTACTGAAGCTCTGAGCTCTGCAGCTAAGGACTAACTCGGAATGGGAGGGAACCAGAAAACACATCTTTCATTCACGTAAAAGGGGCCTCACCTGTACTCACTACTGCCCTTCTCTTTGACTCTTCAAGGAAGCTGGAATATATTCTTCCATCCTACAGGTTTGTAGGGCATTGCATATCCTGGAAGAGTGTTTGCCTAGTATGCACACAGCCTGCATTCAAACCCAGAAAAAAAAAACTATGACAGATTTCCCCTGTGACCACTATAATGAAAGCTTTTTTTCTCTTTTCTAAAAACAATTATTGTGTGTGTACATGTGTGTGTGTGTGGGAGTGTGTGTGTGTGCGTGCATGTGTATATGTGGGGTATGTGTTTATGTGTGTGTACACATGTGTATGTATATGAATGTGTGTGTGTGTGTGTGTGTATTATAGACTCACTTGTGTCATTTGCTATTGGTTTGGGCCAGAATCTTTTACACTCTCTAGTTAGTCTAACTACTGGCCATAAGCAACTACCAGTCCACTAGGAACTTCCTTTTTATCCATAGTAAATCTTGAAAGACTGAGTAAACCATACTCCCCCATAAAAACTATGTATATTTAATTTATTTATTCAAGTTTATCAAGGCTGACCCTCAAAGGTTTGCACCAACTGAACTGTACATGGCACTATAGTTCTAAGGGTCACCTGACA
Organism: Mastomys coucha; assembly: GCF_008632895.1. Lineage (NCBI taxonomy): Eukaryota > Metazoa > Chordata > Mammalia > Rodentia > Muridae > Mastomys > Mastomys coucha. Next base: position 2,724,648 of record NW_022196915.1, on the reverse strand, counting down.
TTTCCCACAATACCCTTTACAGGAAGCTAGGAAAATGACTCAGATGGTCAGCACTTGTCAGGAAAGCATGAGGGCATGAGTTTAGTATCCAAATAAAAAGCCAAGCATAACTGTACTGTTTGCAAGTCCAGCATCAGTGGCCAAAAATGGGAGGAAGCCTGGGTCTTGCTGGCCAACCAATAAGACAAGTCAGTCATTGAACTCCAGGTTTAGCAAAAGTCTCTGTGTCAAAACCTAAAGTGGAGAGTAACTGAGGAAGATACCGACATCAACTTTCTACCTGCACATGCACAAGAAAACACATGCACAAGCTTAGTCTAGTTCATCAGGGAACCCTCAGGAACAGCATCTGAGAGCAGCCAGGCCATTCTGAACTGCAGGGCACCACATTTGTAAAAGAGATATTTGAATCCTGCAAGCCTGAGAGTGTTATTGCAGCACAATGCTTTTATTTAGGACTACTATCCATTGACCTAATAAATCTGAGACTTATTTAACAGAGATAGAAACCACAGAGCCTGAAGATAATAAAGTCTTCTAAAACATACCAAAGGAATAGGCTCTCAGGATCTAATTCTGCTACCTTACCCACCAAAGTAAACCTCAAACACAATCTGAGATTCATTCAGCGAGCCTGAGATCTATTCGCTTAAGATGAGTTCCATTCACTTAATCTGAGATTCATTCATGTAATGTGAGAAGCACTCAGATAATTTGAGATTCATTTAGCTAATCTGAGAATTCTTCAGATAATTTGAGATCCATTCACTTATTCTGTGGTCCCTTCAGCTAAACTGAGATCTATTCAACTAATCTGAGAACCATTCATGTAATCTGACAGCCTTCCTTCCCAGAAAAAAAAAAGAGCACAGGTCCATCCATAGTGTTCGAGGATCTTGGCCTCTAGGTCCTGTGCAGCATTATGGATGGAATATATCAGTCCACTGGATCAGATCTCCAGGGCCCACAGCATGCACTGACTAATCACATATGCAGCAACACTTGGCACTTGGTATGTTCTCTAGAAGTTAGTCCTTGGAAGTTCCCATGGAATTATTTGGACCAATGAGACAGCCAAAGTGATTTGATCTAATGCAAGCAATTTCTGAGAACTAACTTAAGAAGAGCCCTACTTAGACAGTTACATGCTTGAAGCCTGACAAAGGGTCAGAGTCAGCTCCATGAGGTCTACAATGCATGGGCTTATGAGAGAAAACTTGATTGTGAGCTATTAGATTGAGTATAGCAAGCATGACAGCACTTAGAGCATCTGCCTGACATTAACCTGCAGCCAACTGATGACATGTTTCTTTAACTCAAGAAGAACAGGGAATACAGTACCTCTGCCAGGCTTTCTGCTGGTGCCAGTGGACTGTGGAGGGAAAGGGGGTGTCTTTTTGTTTCTCTCCTTTTCTTTTTCATGGGGTTCAATGATTTTTATTCCTTTAGCGAACACCCCTGGTAAAGTGCCTTTACCTTGATGAGACAGAAGTGGTTTTCCAGATGGCAGATTGAATGCCAGACAGAGCATACTCCCACTAACCCCATTTCTGGTAAAAATTTCAGCTCAGTTCTTCCCTCTGCAGGTGATCAGCTGCCCTGCCAAGTCCACGCAGTGTGGTGCAAAAACCATTGTCCTCCTGTTTTGAGTTCTGTGTCTGCTTTCCTTTCCCAAGAAGCCTGGACTTTTGAATGAGTGTGTGAGTCTAAGCAGAACAAAGCTTTGCTTGGGGTAGATAAGGTTATTCCATGGGTAAAGGCCCTCACCACACAAGCCTGGTGACCAGCGTATTATCACTAGAGCCCACGTGGAGAAAAAAGATAGCTTTTCCTTTAGGTTGTCCTCTGACATGTGTGCCATGTTTTGTGTGTGCCTGCCCACATTAAAAAAAAATCCTGGAAGAAAGAAAGAGAGAGAGAGAGAGACAGACAGACAGACAGACAGACAGACAGAGACACAGAGACACAGAAACACAGAGACACAGAGACACAGAGACACAGAGACAGAGAGACAGAGAGACAGAGAGAGAGAAGAGAGAGAGAGAGGGAGGGAGGGAGGGAGGGAGGAAGGAAGGAAGGAAGGAAGGAAGGAAGGAAGGAAGGAAGGAAGGAAGGAAGAGGGGCCTGGGGAGAAGCCTCAGCTAATAAAACTATGTGTTAGAAAAGTATGTATACTAGAGTTCAGACGCCAGAACCCACTTAAATGTGAGGTGGTGTGTTGGCCCTCCTCTAATCCCAGCAGCTGGGAGTTAGATACCTGAGATACAGAAGAAGCTGGCTAGCCAGACTAGTCATCCTAGCATGTTCTGGGTTCAACTGAGAGACCCTGTGTCAGCGAGTGCTGTGGGGAGCCAGTGAGGAAGATCCAGGTGTCAGCCTCATGTCTCCACGTACATGTGAGTCTGTCCACACATGCAAACAAAAACATCTGTCACAACTTTTGTTTTTAGAATGGAGAGAAGGCTTCTTCTGTGGATTTTACAGAAGTGTCTACAAAGGAAGAGAGAAGCAGTCTACTTTCCTTGGCCTCTATCTTGAAGTATTTCCCCCATGTTTCCTTGAGAATATCAGATTTTACACTTTGCATTAAGGTCCTTGATTCCCCTTGGTTTGACTTTTGTACAGGGTGAGAGAGGTCAACCTAGACTCAATCTTTTGTGTGTGTGTGTCCAGTTTTCCTGACACCATTTGTTAAAGGGGCAAACAAGAAACTTTGGAAAGAAGCCCTGTCCGATGTAGAAGACAGGGTAGGCAGAGCCTAGCTAGAAATTCCGAGGAGGAATTATCATTGAGGAAATTATCAGCAGAGTTTAGGAGAAATAAAATTCCAATAAATCATGGTGAAGAATTGGGACCTGTGGATTTCATTGCTGAACATCTGAAAGGAATGGAACCATTGCCATTTCCTCTCAGGATCATCATCTGTCACCTCTTCTGCTGATGTTTGTCCTGCCACAAATGTTAGAATGTGAGCTAGCAAGCCTTGCGTTGCCTTGCAGTCTGTTTGTATCCAACAATGCTAATCTGAATGCTAAACCTTGCCTCTGTGGCTCCTTCAGTGGGGACAGGGGAAGATCAGAGGCTGCGGTCCTTTTATTACTGGGCAATCTGAGGTATGGAACATGAAGTCAGCTGGCCCCAAGTGCCTGTCTGTTAAACAGTCACAGAAGTCAGTAATGTCTACAGGCAGACACGAATGCCCCTGAGGTCACTAAGGACATCCTCATAGTAAAGTGGGTATGATCTTTTTTTTTTTAAAGTAACAATTCTAGTTGTTTCCATGCTAACCCTGCTCTCAAGATAAGCATGGACTTAATTAGTAATGTTTCACTTTCCGCAAAGATGGGGCGGGGTGTCACCTCAAACCAGTAAATGGTTTTATACCTAGATTTATATACTGTACATATGAAATATGTTAAAACACTGGGGAAATTCTATTACTGTCTCAGAAACAAGAAGACTCACCTGTGCTTTAGTGTGTGTTCTTTGGCCCATTACAGACAATGGATAAATATCAGAAAGCAACTGCCAGTTCTTCATGATGGTGTTGTGATTAGAATTCCCTATTCAAGGATGCTGCCTTTTACCACTGAAAGGTGCTTACTGTGTTTTATGTATGATATTAAATAAAGAGTATTTAACACTAAAAAATTATGATTCCAGAATTGAGGGGAAGCTTTTTCTGAATTCTCAAGATGATCCCGGCCCTCAATTTGTATATGTGTCACCACAGAATGTGCCATGATTACAAGAAAATACACCCTGTTCATCCCACCACAGAAATCAAACCTCTTAAAAGAAAGCAGTGAGCCTCATTCAGTACTCCATCCCTGCACTGATAGGGTACTGCCACACAATGGACCCTCGATAAGTACATATGGAATGGGTGAATCAGTAAGAACACATACAGATGTTCAGCTGCTACACAGTTCTAGGTGCAGAAATCTGTGATGCCTGGACGGGGGGTGGTCTTGGGCTTCTTGGATATTTCAGTTCAGGTATACAAGGTTGTGAAAGGGCAGCAGAGCTGATCCTTAATTCCTCTCCTCTCTATACACTTTTAGTATAACATTTTTGACTGTAATGTTTCTGCATTTGTGCTCTTAATCACCGAAGGAACATGGTCATTGTGCTTCATGTGCGTGCAGTGTGTGCAAGCCCAGAGTTGATGTCATTAATCATTTCCTGTTGGAATTATCCCTGGCCAGCTCCTCTGCTGGCGTTTTCCTCTGTGATGTCACAGATGCAGAAATATGGCCTGACTTTGCCAACCATAGACAGGTTCCCAACACCACTCGAGCGTCTGACCTAAGGTGGGGCTTGTGGTGAACTCTTGAACAGCTGCTGTGACACCCACTCAGGATTCCTGTCTGTTGTGATTTGAAAACAAAATGTCACCTATAGCCTCATGTTTGGACACATGGTCTCCAGATGGGAAAGTTGTGGAACCTTTAGAAGGTAGAGTCTCATTGGAGAAAATTACTCATTATGGGCAGGCTTCGAAGCTTCAGAGCTCACTCTTATTTCTTGTTTACTTTGCTTCCAGAGTATAGCTGTAGTGTGACCAGCCAGCATCCTGTTTAAGATGGACTCTATCTAGACCTGCAAGCCAAAAAGTTAACAAGCAAACAACAACAACAACACACACACACACACACAAACACTCTTCCTTAAGTTTGTCACAATATTCTATCATAGCAACAGTAAAGTAAGTAAGACAGTACTATACTCTTTCCTGCAGCTGTTTGACACCATCCTAGTTAAGGGAATAAAAAGATGTGCTGATGTGGTTCAGCAAAACCCTCCGCTCTCTAAGACAAAGAAGAGATAACGAGACACCAAACACCTTCTTTCTCTTATCTAGAAGCATAATTGGCTAACTGCCTACTCAAAACAAGCTATGGACAGAGAAGAGTCACCTCTGCTCAAGCCTGAGTGACCAGAGTGTGACCACCTGCAGCTAGGTGTAGGCATGTCAAGAGATTGCACTCTTCCTCCTCAGCCGCTAGCCTTTCTCCACTATCCAGTTCATGGGTGAGGACAGAAACAAAGGAGCCAACTCAGAATGAGCTAGGCTTACGAGCCTCAGAAATACAAAGGAAACAGAAGAACTTGAATTAGAAAAGACCATGCCTTGGTAGATGAACTGTGGAGTCCAGCGGTTCTCTGTAGGGGACACAGAGAGAAGCTAGTACTCCCAGTTTAAGGGAAAAAAAAAAACCAGTAAGCCCTCCACAGTGTGCTCCTGGCTCACTCCCACTCACTTTTGCAAACCTGTGGTTTTTTTTTTTGGATAGTGAAAGGTTGGGTAGAAAATGAGTGTTCCAGATGTGGTTTTCAAAGGCCCATAGGTAAGGACAGTGTATGGGTAACGTGTGTGTGTGTGTGTGTGTGTGTGTGTTTGTGTGTGTGTGTGTACACTGTCGCAAGGCTTCTACCAGCCGTTCCTCTTTCTTCTGCATGGGTCAGAGGAGGGTCCTGTGGCATTGCTCTGAGTCTGTCTGGTCCAGCAGCATACCGTTCATATTCAATATCTTGACCAATGTTTTCACTGTTGGAACATTTGTCACTTCCTCTCTGTGACCTTTAGAGTACATTGCTATGAAAGTCATGGTGATGGAAGCAGGGCACTCTGTCTCTTTACCTCCAACAGTTATCTCTGCACTTCCCATAGCAGAGAACATGGAGCTGGAAAATACCCTCATGAAATATTTTCATTCAAGGAAAAGGGTACTTTGAAGAAGAATCTTTCCAATTATTTTCCAAGGAATGACATTACTTTAACTATGTAAGTAGTTCTTCTAGTGCAGCTATGGGCTCCAAAGGTTTGCGCCCAAGTCTGATGCAGGTATGCAGTGTATCTTTCTGGGAAGTGCACCACCTGCTTCCTATCAAGTCACCATTTAACCATGAACCAAGAAAGGCCTGGACCAAACAAAACAAAACAAAGCAAAAACCTCATGAACTAATGGTTGAAAGTCATTGAGAACTTTCATTTGAAACACACACACACACACACACACACACACACACACACACATTCTATATATTGACAAAACAGTGGAGACTCAGAAAATGTGCAATCCAAGCATATCTGAGGCAGACAGAAATGTGGTGAGAAGTTGGGAGTGCCAGTCCTGCTATGGGCATCTCTAAATACATGGCTGAGCATGTTCACCAAAGAAAGGCTGCTGGCAGACCTTTACAGTGAGATTTAGGAACATGTCAGCTTATTCCAGAACCGTCTTCTAACCACTCTCAGTCAGTCTTAGAACCGAGGGTCTCAGGGCATAGGAGTGATCAAGCTATTTCTCATTTCTCACAATCCTGTTTGAAATTAGCTGAAAAAAAAGTTAATGAAGATTTTTTTTTAAACTATTCGGAAGAGTCAAAAGCCATGAATGGAAAGATTTTGATATATACACTATAAATATCTTAGTTTGGGTTTTTATTGCTGTGAAGAGACTTCATGACCATGATAACTCTCATGAAGGACAACATTTAATTGGGAATGGCTTACAGATTCAGAAGTTCAGTTCATTATCATCATGGCCATTATAAGCATCCGTTCATTATAAGCATGGCAGTGTGTAGGCAGACATGGTGCTGGAGAATGAACTGAGAGTTCTACGTCTTGATCCACAGGCAGGCAGAAGCGACTGTGTACCACACTGGGAGTAGCTTGAGCATTTGAGACCTCAAAGGCCACCCCTACAGTGACAAACTTTCTCTGATAAGGCCACACTTCTTAATAGTGCCACTCCCGATGAGTCAAGCATTCAAACACATGAGTCTATGGGAGCAAACCACCATATACATATATATGTGTGTGTGTGTGTGTGTGTGTCCAGCACATATACATATATATTAAGACTAAACAACTGCTAAGAGATGTTTACAATGTGAGGTTTTGAATTGATTGATCAATTAAGATGAAGTGACATCATGCAGCATCCAGCATAATCAGTGAGGCACCAGGACCCAAGGCCATCCTTGGGACCTGCAGTCAGCATTTCACTTGGGTGCTTTCTCAGTTTGATATCAGTTCATGAACTTCCCAGTTCAAATAAACAAACACATGATGTTCTCCTTAAACAATTTGAAAACTGTAAGATTTTCTGTAAGTAAATCTAGAACACACACAGGTTGGCAAACTCCTTACTGTGTAGATGCATTTTGTATAAACAGCTTTGGTCTGTAGAGTTTTACTGCTAGTTGATAAAAATCGTGGGGCTTGGTTTGATTTTTTGTTTATTTGGTGTTTCTTTTGAAGCTCTGTAAGTCTAAGTCACTCTATATTTCTAGAAAAGCTTTGGGGAATCGAATCCTAATCCCAGCATGTTTTTCTTGTTCATTTAAACCTTTCAGTTGCATGTGGGAGCCAGAGGGAACAAAAAGCTCTAAGGGCTTAAGTTTCAATTGTCATGTCACGCACGCCCTCTGAGAAGGGGTTGGCATGTTTGTGTTTGTAAGCTAAAGCGAACATCTTTGTTTAAGCATCTTCTTTCTTTTCTCCTCTATGTTTGTGTGTTTGGTTTACAGGGTCTGTCTTACGATAGGAGCTCAGCCTCACTGAAGCTCAAACTGTTTAATTTACTGCCTGTGTGTGCTGGTTTTCTAGGTTGGCCTTTGACTCAAGCTGTTCTCAGCCCCAATTCAACAGCATCAACACTAATGCCGAAATCAACAGAACTTACCAAAGCTATTTATTTAGAGCTGTAGGAGTCAAATTTAACCTCTAGAAAATGGGGTTTGGGGTTGTGTGATAGGTTTTTGGCAGGTAGTGTGGGTTGAGTTTTTACTTGTTGTTTGTTTTGTCAAGAAGCATCAGCAGCTGGGATCTGCTAAGTGGAAATCATAGTACCTTTTTCTATCCCCCCCCCCAGTGGCTATTATCCATCAATCATTGTATCTTCAGATCCAGTTATATCATAAAGAATTCATTGAAAAACTAAATTTAAATGGACTCAGGGAGAGCTGGAAAGGTTTTTTTCCATTCTCTGAAGCTGAAGACTGGATATGTATGCTTTTGCTTCTCCAATGGTGACAGTTTGTGGAGTGAAATATATCTATCAGCTATAGCTGAATAAGAGACATCCCCAAATACTTGTTGATAAAAACAAACAAACAAACAAACAAACAAAACAAACAAAGAAACAAAAAACCTGCCCAGCCAGCTGTAGTTGAGTCACTGGCAAGGAGATCTAGGATTGATTGACTGCGCTCAACAAGACAGACTAGGCCATTCAGCTCGGCTATGGGGAAGGTGGGTAGGACAGATCCAGGAGCTTGGGACACTCCCGTGGGCTCTCTGCCTACTCCTCCTGCAGACACGGTTTCACTCCATCTCCTGTACTTTCCTTTGCCATTCTACATTCCTTTCAGAGATTTTTATAATCTGGATCACACTGGAACATCCTAAGTGCAATATCTTTAAGGAGATTGCCTGGATATTCTTGAGACCAGTAGTAGAGAAAGTAGTAGAGAAATCCTTTCCCCTGAAAAGGATTTAGCAGTCTTCTGGGCTGTTGTACTTTTTCCTATGTAGCCATTAGTCCCAGATGCCTCCAGGAAGGAGCTACCATCCAAACAGACTAATTTATTAATTAATTAGATAGTCAGATGATTAAATATTGATGCCTAAATGCATTAGCATTTTTATTGAATTCATTGCTTTTTATTTTTATTCTGTTTCCTGTATGTCTCTGATGAGCTAATCCCCAACACTGCTGTCCTTGGCAACTTCCTTCTGTGGCTGATGTGGGACAACACTCATAACCCTGTCCCTGCTGGGTGCACCCTGGCTGTTCCTCCTCTGTTCACCAGAAAGCTTCCAGTAACTGATAGTGACTTTCTTCTACACAGGATGTTATGCCTGAGTTGTTACAGTAAGGCTGCAAAGTTACAAAGTGAAGTGTGATGCATGAGCTTGGCTTCATCAAATGCCTCCATTTTAAGGAACAAGCTATTTCTCTCTCTCTCTTTCTCTCTCTCTCTCTCTCTCTCTCTCTCTCTCTCTCTCTCTCTCACACACACACACACACACACACACACACACACACACACACACACACCATTCTCAATCTGTACTTTTTATATCTGTTTCTTCTCTACACGTTCCCCTTGAAAACATGGTCTTGCAGGTTAGGCATCTTGCCTGTGGCCATCCTCCTGTTGATTTGCTCTTTTGCTTGGTTATCAACTGAGAAAAAAACATTAAGTTTCTCTAATGAACTTTCTGTGCCAGCATCTTCTTGATGGTGGGACAACAATTGTCTCCATGTATGGACCGTACATGTCCAGCCTGTTCATTATCAGCCAGCCTAGCTCCACAATGTGTGGACATCATTTACTCCTCAGAGTGAGAGGGTCATGCTGCCAGCCTTAAAGGCTTGTGAGTTTTCAAATGAGGCTGAGAAATGGCCTTGAGCAGTCATTTATTTCCATATTCTAGCACTTGCTATTGTTCATCTTGCCAGCCCTTTATCTAGTGAGTCTGTCTTCAGCACTGCCTCTGGTTTATGGAGTTAACCTGCTCCTGTTTGTAAGGACTATCTCATTTTGCTTGTCTTATCCTGTCTTTACTTCTACTTCCAGTTCATCAACTAATAATCACTATGCTCATTATTTTCAAGTCTGATCCATGTAATATGAGCAGGACAAACATCTCAGGCACTTCTGAGCATTCTAATTCAACTTCACAATCCCCCAGCCATAATTTTCTGCATCCAGTTAAGGATAAGATAGCCTCAGGCATTACTTTCAACTTCCCTAGCAGATTCAGTATCATGGAAATAATGTCATATTGGCTTCTAGTCTCGGGTTGTTGGTGTCCACACTGTACCACCCTCAGGCATGCACTCGACTTCTCTAAGGATGTTTTCCCTCTCTATAATTGGAATAATCCTAATTATTCCCCTATTACATATTAAGTAGATATAGAAGTAAAGTGAGGTTCCCCAAGCTGCCTTTTAGAGATGACCTCAACACACAATGGCCTTTGGTTTACACTGTAGACCTTCAATACGGCAGTGCATGTACTTTAGTTTGGCCATTTCATTCACCTCCTTTGTTGATGGGCAATGATAAGGGTGACATGAGCAGGCAGCCAACATGGCTTGCATATGATGCAATACCTTACTAACAGACCTGATGAATTACTTGCAGACCATTACACCATGAGGTTTGCCACATAGCAATATTCTTGGAGAAAACTTGCTTAAATCAAGTAGTGAATAAATTGTGAATGGTTGATAAAGTGATGAAGCTCAAGAGTGAACATCCACTTTAATGTTCTTCTAAAACTGGGTAAAATCAATTGAGAATGCCTGTAAAAGTCCATTTTCTTCCTGTCTGTATGGTTCCTGTTTTCACTAGAAACTGATTCTCTTTATTTCTGAACCATAACTCCAAGTTCAAAATCTCCCAGGATGGGGAGACCACTGCCCTTAGGATCGGTGTTTCATCCACCAACATGGGAAGATTCAGTAATAATTTCAAACACTAAATCATTGCAGCCAAAATTCACATTATCTGTTGCCTCTCTGGTAACTCTTCACATGGAAGAAAGACTTGATAATTGAATAGTTCCATTTTTTTTTTAACATCAAAAGATCCTTCTTTGGCCAGATAATTGTGGTAAGGGCAGAAAGCCTTGGGTATTTTAGCATTAAACTGTGTCTTTGGGACATTCTGTCCTAAACATGAGGAATTGAGAGTTCTGTGAATTCCATAAAAGTAAAATACAGTATATTGCAATTGTATGTCCCCTGACTTTGAAGGCTCAAAGCTTTCATCAGATTCATAGAGAAACTTATGTACTTCCATCTGCCCACCATAAAAAGCTAGAAATATTTGGTTCAAAGTTTATAGTTCACAGGAAGAATATAACTTCTGTGACAAATACGTTTTCAGTAACCTAACCCTAACCCGAAGGCTGACTAGCTACAAACTTGGCAGCACTCATGTGTGACATGACTCATGGGACTTTCTCATGCTTTTGCACTCAATAATCAGGAAAATCCCGTTAAGTTCTGCATGATTCTGATGAGAAGGACTGGGAGAATCCTAGAGGAGACTGTGGTCTTCCTGGATGCCAAGCCAGGTCATGCCTGTAGGAGCTTGATGACATACATAGCTTTCCTCTGGGCAGTCTCCCCTGGGAATCTGTCCTCTCACTTCTAAAACCTCCATAATATTCTCATGGACCCATTTATTGATTATATGCTATGTTAGACAAGGATGGAAAGAAGATGTTCTAAGCTATGACAGATAGTCCATGCTATAGCAAGTGAATTGCTTTCCACCCTCCTGTGTTGTAGAACTGGATACTGGCCTGGATGGCTCCATACTTGCCATCCAGTGTCTTAGAGGAAACAGAACTGGACTGTTAAATAGTCCAGAATTATATTCTAACTGTTTAATCTAGCCTTTCCTGAGTTTTAGTTATGGGTGACGGCAGGGTTAGACATGCACGTGGCAATAACCATGCCTAGGAAGCAGCCTGAGTGAGGGCTAGCTTGGCACATAAGAACATTTACCTCAGAAGCATAAGGACCAGAGTTCAGATCCCCAGCTCCCACATAAAAGTGAGGCAGGTGTTAGAGCCTGCCTGTAATCTCAGCACTTTGGAAGCATACAGAGACGCACTGGCAAACTGGCTGGATAGAGTAACTGAGTCAACAAGTTTCTGGTTCAGTGAGAGGCCCTGTCTCAGAAAATACAGACCAATCAGGAAGGACACCTGGTGTAGACACCTGGCTTTCAAATGTGTGCATTCACAGTCATGCAAAGATGCAAGTGAGTTTACAGACATCCTACATACATACACATGCAAAGAGAGAACAAACATAGCCTGGGGGGCAGGGGCAGGGGCAGGTGGTGGTGGTACATGCCTGGTATCCCAGCACAGGGAAAGCTAAGGTAGAAGGATCGACAATTCCATACCACCAACCTGGACTACCCTGTAAAACCATTTCTCAAAAAACAAAGCACAAAGCAACTATGCCCTGGGCCCATGCTTGTTGCCTTCCACTGCTGAAGGATGATCCCTCCCCTTGATATGATGATGGAGTTCCGCTAGTGGGAAAAATCCACATCCTGAGTACATTTCCCCATTTCTTGTAGCACAGCACCCAGCTTTTTCTCTGTCTTAGCTCTGCATTTGTTGAGCTGTGTGGTGTTGAGAAGGCCTGGGACGTCTCTATCTCTATAGAACTGTGCTCTGATTGTAGCGTATACAGAAACTTAATCTAGCTGCCACTTGGGTAGCACTTAAAAAAAAACACCTGGCATATATGAACAGCACACTGTGTGCACTTTCTATAGGCCTGGCTGCAGAGGGACCGTTAGAAGAACCAGTAGTCACTGTTGCATGATCAAGCAGGAGAAATCTGCCTCCCAATGTTGGAACAGCTGTCACCAGGTTGACGATTTTTCCTTTGTTCTGTTTGGGCTGTCATTTAAAGATTGAGTGAGTCTTAGCTATAAAGGCAATCTTACGAAATCCCCTGTGTCTTAACCACTTTATCACAGTAGGACACTTGAACAAAAGCCACTTAGAGTTTTAACAGGAATTCCTCTGGTTGGAGGTCTTGTTGTACCTCCATACCTGTGTTTGACCACCACTTCTAGCCACCCATCAGGTGACTTGCCCCATACAGATTTGAGGAGAGGCACTTGTGAGCTGTCATATGTCCATGAAGAAACATGGCCTGCTCTTGTCAGACTTGGAGATAACAGTGCTGCCCAAGACTCCTAAGCAGCTCAGTGGTTTTGCTCTGAGTCACAGGTTAGATATTTGGGTTGTATTCTAAGTCTAGCACGCCTTCAAAAGTCACTCCCTCTGTTATATGGCATGCAGCTATAATACAATTAACTGCCATAATAATAAATAATGGCTACGAAGGTACTCAGAATAAAATCTTTTTAATCATTAAGTAGAAGATGCTCAATGGTTCCTTAGAAACTTCTTTTTGTTATAAATAAAACAAAACAACAACAACAGAAACAACAAAAAAACGTTTTGTTTTCAAGTTAATAGGAAGGAGGTCTGGAGTTGCTGTCTTATCTGGCCATATTTACCATGGGATCAGAGGAAAGGCCCCTGTTCAGCAGCCTCCATGATTGACAAACACATTCTGAAGTTTTCAAAAAAAAAAAAAAAGAATTTTTGGAAATTTTAGTATTTTCTAGTCTAGTCTCTTTATTTCTTTGAAAAACTTGAAACCCTAACACTAGAGAACATTAGGCAAGGGAAAAAAGAGAACAAAAGCTAATTTTCACAAAAAAAAAACCTGTAAAAGAAGAGGGGGATATCTAAATGTCACCTTTTGACATGATCATATTTTATTTACAATAAATTAGTTGGTGTTAGTTGGTTGACTGTATTCTACTTTTAGTTGTCCACAGTAGTTGGAGATGTTTACAGGCCACAGTGATAAATTTCAGAACACGTGCACAATGTAGACCTTGATCAGATCTGGTAACTGGCATGTCTGTCACTAGGCATATTTCATTTCTTTGTCCCTACAACATGCAAAATCTTCTCCACTGGCCATTTTCAAAAATCCAGTCCATTATTAATAGGTGTTTTTACATCATGCCTTAGTTAAGGTTTTATTGACATGAAGAGATACCATGACCAAGGCAACTCTTATATTGGGACAGCATTTAATTGCTTTGTCTTACAGTGTCAAGAGATTTAGTACATTATCATCATGACAGGAAGCATGGCAGTGTCCAGGCAGACATAATGCTGGAGAAGGAGCTGAGAGTTCTACATCTTGATCTAACTTCAGCCAGGAGAATACTGACATCCTCAGGCAGCTAGGAGGAAGCCCTCTCAAAGCCCACCCCAACAGTGACACACTTCCTCCAACAAGGCCACACTTCAGAATAGTACCACTCCCTCAACCAAACACATTCAAACCACCACAGATCATCTGACTCTTTTGCCGTTCAGTGGAGTTGTTACTATAACTGAGGAACAAACCGCTTCTCAGATGACTCTTTGAAAACACTTTTTCGTCCCATGTGTTACCTCTTGGCCGTGGTGTTTGCTTTGAGTTGTAGACAAAGCCCATTTTGTCAGTTGTTTGCTCTTGTTGCCTGCCCTTAGAGTTATAGCCCAAAAGGACCTTTCAAAAAATTCAATGTACCTTTTGGATGGGGATAGCGTGAGGACAAGATGTAATTACTAGTGTCTCCCGGCTTCAATGGCAGATCCATCAGGATTCGACACTGGAGGATTTAGATTTAATAAGGCTTACAAGATTAGGATTTTAGTTGTTGTTCCCAGCGATTGAGTTACCGTTGTTTCTGAACTAAGTTTGTGTTGCATTTTCCTTCCCGAGGCAGCTTGTCTGGGTTCTAGAGAGAAAGTGCTACTGAAATTCCACACAGATAAAGGGAGAGATCTTACTTATGATAGCTATAACAAGGATGCTGAGCTGCTGCTACATATACGGAATGATGTATTTAACTCACTGGCCGTCAGCCCTGACCTGCTTCTAGATGACTTTGTCAGGTACTGCTTCTCTGAGATGGCCCTAGTATGTGCTGTGGTTGGAGGGATCTTGGTGTAGGAAATTGTGAAGGCCCTGTCTCAAAGGGACCCTCCTCACAACAACTTCTTCGATGGCATGAAGAGAAGTGGAATTGTGGAGTGCCTTGGTCCCCAGTGAGCCTGAGGTCAACAGAGAAGAGCAGGACATCGGCAGGGATCAGAGGCCCAGAGACTCTGAAACTCAATGGCATATAGCTGAGAACAGTCCTCTGTTGTTGACCTTCCTCAGGCTGGAGCCTAGGTGCTGGAAGGCAGAGACTGTCACCCACTTGTCATGTCTTTTGGTTGTGAGCCTATGCACCTAAGCTTTAATGGCTGAGCCATCTTTTCAGCCCAAACTGTTTATTTCTAAAAGGTAGATTTAATGCTAGGGGCCATTATGCAGGCTTCTAATCCTAGAAATAGGGATGCTGAGGCAGAAGAGCCGCCGTAAATTTCAAAATTGGTCTACGTAATATACCAAGAATCTTTCTCAAAATGTAATAAAATATTCCAGGTTTAGGGTGGGGCACTATGTCTCCTCATATTGGACCGAGATGGTTTGATCTTCCTTCTAGAAGTGTGAGGACAACTTGTCTAGTTTGTAGATTCCCTTGATGGTTGGATGAAGAATGATAATAAAGTATGTTTCTCTAAAAAAAAAAAAATCAGTGTAAAATATTGAGCCACAAATGAGACATCTATACCCAACATCCCTGCCAAGACACAGTGGTGATCTCAGAAGAGGGAGTCAACAGACTATAAGAAGCAGAATGAGAGGAGGCATAGAGAGGGCTTGGCAGGACCACGCATGGCTGAACTAACAGTGATTGCAGCTGCCTACATTAGACCTGCACAAGATTAAGCCAGAACTTTCTAGCTCAGAGTTAGAAGGGGTTCACAAGCCCCCACCTGAGGATCTGTGTAAAGCTGATTGTTTCTCAGGAGGAGAGGGTCAGCTAGAGAGTTTTATGTCAGCCTGACACAAGTGGAAGTCATATGAGATGGGAACCTCAATGACAAAAAGAGAAAATAAGAAAAGGCCTCTGTAAGATCACCCTTTAGGCAAGCCTGTAGGGTATTTTCTTAATTAGTGATTGGTGAGGGAGGCTGTTTGAATCTTGAAAAAAAAATGTCATCTGTCTGGAAGTTCTGCACTTGGTGCTACGTGAGAGCTTGCAGCTGCACAAACTGTGGTCCCAAGACACCCCTGCCAACTTGGAGTTCTCACTTTTGATTGTGGCTAGCCATGGTTGAAAGGGACTGAGGTTTCGGTGGGTTGTCTGCTCTCTCGGGCAGCAAGGGCAAGATAACTTTAGTAGTTGGAACCTTTCCCAGCTCCAATTAATTTTGTGCAGTGATTGAATAAAAGTAGCTGCAATGAGCTAGTCAGGGTCAGTTTTGATTTTTTTTTCTCTAAGAAGGCTGGAACCCTCTGTTCCTTCAGAAAATGAAGGCTTTAGCATCTTAGTGAGCTTCTCTCTCCACTTCAGCACCTATAACCAACATCAATCATTACCTGAGCAAGCCAGTAAGTAGCACCCCTCCAGGGTCTCTGTATCAGCTTCAGCTTCCAGGTTCCTGCCGACTTTCTTCACTGACAGACTACAATGTAGAAGTGTAAGCCAAATAAGTCCTTTCCTCCCTACTTTGTCATGGTCCTGTGTCACAGCAAGAGTAACCCTAACTGACGCAGAGGGTCAGCTTTTTTAAGGATATGGCTCCTACTAGGTTGGTTATACACCAGTGAATGGTCCCACAGCCAAAAGTATATGGACAGAACACATTGGAATTGATGGCTTATTTAAAAAGTAAAAGGGGTTGGCATGGAGTTGGAAGGAGATGAGAATGTAGGAGTGGATCTAGAAGTTGGGAGGACTATAAAGTAAATATGATCGTGGGCCAACACTCCTTTCTCTGCTCTTCCACAGCATCCAGTAGTGTCTGAGGTAGCCAAGAGTTAGAACCTGCTGTCCCAGTCCTCCGTACAGGCTTAGGGACCCCAAGTCAACTCTGACAGGTCCACAGGGACCTCAGACTGC
The DNA here is from genome assembly GCF_008632895.1 of Mastomys coucha. Lineage (NCBI taxonomy): Eukaryota > Metazoa > Chordata > Mammalia > Rodentia > Muridae > Mastomys > Mastomys coucha. The sequence continues at coordinate 2,708,061 of NW_022196915.1, read as the reverse complement.
GACTCCCCACCCCAGGAGCGGGGTCCTGCAGCTTCTCACAGTCTGACACCTGCCTGGCAGCAGTGTATGGTACACGCAGTCAAACTTCCTGCATCTACCTACATAAGCGGCACTAGCCCTGTGGTGGGCCAGACTCGGGACACCATTTTAACACATATGTACAGGTATATATGTGTATATACAAATGTATGTATGTATGTATGTATGTATGTATGTATGTATGTATATAAAATCAATGTTTCCTGAAGCCTTCCCCTGTGTCAGGGTTTCAGGCTTTAGATTTAAATCTTGATGCACTGTGAGCTGATTTTTACATATGGAGAGATGGAAGCCTAGGGTTTTTTTTCTTCTGCATATGGATGTAAGCTTTTCCCAAACTCACTCTTCAATGAATATGTTCTTTCTGCAGTATGTGAACTTGCTGCCTTTCTCAAAACTCAGATGGCCATAATTCTATGGATTTTTCACCTGGGTTCTCTGCTTTCCTGACACCACCATGCTGTTTGGGTTTCTATAACTTTGTAATATATTTTGAAATCAGGCATTATAAATTCTCCATATATTTTGCTTTTGCTTGGAGTTTCCTTGATGACCCTGCTCCTTTGTAGTTTCCCATTTATTTTAGGAAACTTTTTTTTTTATTTCTGTGAGGAATGCCACTAGTATTTTGTTTAAAAAGTGCATTGCCTATATACAGTGCTTTGTATAGTACAGTGGTACAGGAATTTAAACAATATTTAAACAATTCTTTCTACCCATTTACTTTTATGCTGTTTTATTTCTTTTAATGGTCATTACAGCTTTTTTATAGAAATAATTGAACACCTTTGTTCATTTTTAGAGCTTTAGTTTTGAAACTATTATAAATATTATTGCTTTCTTGATTTGTCTCTCAGAGGTTTTGTTATTCACGTGTCAAAGATAACTAATGATTTTTATAGTTGATTTTATACCCTGCAACCTTACAGAATTCACTGATCAGTCCCAATAATTTCTAGTGGCAGTCTTAGACATGTCTAAAAGCAGGTAGAGTTTGACCTTTTCCATTCTAACTCTGGCAACTTGTATTTATTTCTTGCCATCCTGTGTAGACTAAGGCTTCCCTTAGTGGCTTGGTGGGGATGGTTAAGAGTGGATGTTGCCATTTTGTTGCTAAGCATAAAGGAGTTGACTTGCTATTTTCCCTTTACAGCAGAGTGGAGGCTATGTTTCCATTATAAACAGCCTGTGTTGGGTTCAGATTTTCTTTTTTCTTTGAGGTTGTTTATCATAATAGAATACTGGACTTGATCAGCTTCTTCTATATCTACTGAGATGATGTTGCTGTTTAATCTCACCTGTTAATGTGACACATTATATTTATAAGTATGTACCTGTTGAACTACCATTGTACACCTGAGTAAATAACACTTGAGTATGGGGTGTAGTCTTTTTATGTGTTATTAAGGACAATTTTCTAATCTTGACAACATTTATACTCACATTGTTCAGCGATGTAGAAATAAATGCTGTGTGTATGCGAGTGTGTGTAATTCTCACCGAGTGTGTTCAGAAGGACGGCACCTAGTCCCATATTTTACAATAGAGAAGATTTGACGTTGCACTTTGTAAGATTTGGAGTGAAGCCACCTGTTTTCTTGCTTTTCTTGTTTGAAAACTCTGTGTTTCTAGTTCAGTCTCATTACTGGTTCAGTCTGTTAGGTTTTCTGTTTCTCCATTTCAATGCGGTAGTTGTATGTGTCTAGAAATTAACCCAGATCATCCAGGGTTTCCAATTTGTTAATTCATAGCTTTTGGTCATCATCCCTCATGATGCTGCAGTAAATTTTATATATGATCCTTGAATACATGCACGCACGTGTATCCTCTCTCTATATCACTGGCATCAGTTCTAATACCTTTTTTATCTGATTTTATTAGTTCCTTTTGTCATCTAGTTCGTTAAAAGTTTGATAATTGTATTTCTCTTGCAAAAATTCATTTCTTGGGGAATTTTCTGTATTTTATTTTTATTATTTCATTTATTTCTGCTCTTACATTTTTCTTTCCCCCCTTCCCCACTAACTTTAGATGTGGCTTGTCCTTGCTAACCCCATGGGTTTATCACTAAGATATTGACTTGCATGTGAAATATAAGATTGCTTTTCCAATGTCTATGAATAATTGAGTTGAATCTGTAGACTGCTTTTGGCAGTATGATCATTTCTACACTCTGTCTTGCCGGGACATGAGGAGTGAGGGACATCTTTCCACCTTTTGGTCCCTTTCCTTTCTCCAGTGTCTCTGACTTTTCACTCCACGTGTCTTTCAGTTCTTTGGTTAGATTTGTTCTGTATTTGAGACTATTGTGAATTTGAGACTGTTTCCCTGATTTATTTCCAAGTGTGTTTGTCATTTCTATATGGAAAGGCTATTGAGTTGGGGTGTTAATTTTATATTCTGATAATTTGTTTAGTGTATTTAATAGTTGTAGGAGTTTTCTGGTGGTTTCTTCAACATAGAGAATCACATCATCTACAAATAAATATGCTTTAATTTTCTCCTTTCCTGTGTGTATCCCTTTATCTTCTTTACTTGTCTACTGTTCTAGCCAAGACTTGAAATGCTCTGTAGGACAGGACTGGGGAACATGGACACTCTAGTCTTGTTCCTGATGTTAGTGTCTCCTTTTATGGTGCTGTTTGATGAGGGCTTCCTATATATTGATTACTTAGTTTTCCAGATTTTTTTTTACCATGAATGGTTGTCGGATTCTGTCAAAGGTCTTTTCAGAATCTAATGAGATGATCATGTAGGTTCTGTCCCTTAGTCTACTTATGAAGTTGATGATGTTTTAATTTACATATATTTAGCCATTCCTGTATCTCTTTCATGAAGCTGATTTGACCATAGTGAATGATCTTTTTGGTGTCTTCTTGACTTAACTTTCGGAGTGTTTTATTGAGGCTTAGAATATATGTTCATCGGAGATTTTCTTTCCTTTTCCTGGTAGGCCTTTGCTTGGTTTTGGTATCAGGGTAATATTGACTTTATAAATGGAATTCAGAAATGTTCTTTCCTTTATATTTCACAGAATAGTTTCAGGAATACTGAATCCTTTGAAAGTCTGGTTCAACTTTGCACCAGATACATGTTGTTCTGGCTTTACTTGGGAGATATTTGATTACTGCTTCTGTCTTAGTAGGAATTACGGATCTATGTAAATTAATTACCTCATCTTGATTTAACATTAGTAATGTGTGTGTGTGTGTGTCTTTTAGATTTTCCAATTTGATGGAATATAAAATTTTAAAGTATCTTTTGTAAGGTCTCTCATCTTTTTTTTTCTTTTTTGTTGTGTTTTATTTTCTGTTTGTTTGCTTGGTTTTGTTTGCTTGGTTCTGTTTATTTTGGGTTTTTGTGACAGAAATTCACTTGCCTCTGCCTCCCAAGCGCTAGGATTAAAGGCCTGAGCTGCTACGCCTACCTCCCTGTAACAGTGAGCCTTGACAACCATGCTCAAGTTCCCTAAAATAACAACAACTCGGAGACTAAACTATCATGAATAAATGCCTAGGCCAATAGGTTTGACTCATTTCTATCAGCTTATCCCATTTAAACTAAGTCATGCTACCTCGTTAGTTACTTCTCCTCGGGTTTATGGGATCATCACTGCCAAAGTTGGAGAGTGTACAAGATCCTTTTCTGTGTCTCTCTCCCGGAACTCATTCTCTCTCTCTCTCTCTCTCTCTCTCTCTCTCTCTCTCTCTCTCTCTCTCTCTCTCTCTCTCTCTCTCTCTCTCTCTCTCTCTCTCTGTATGTGTGTGTGTGTGTTGCCCAGCCTTCCTATCCTGTCTCAGCTCATTGGTCATAGGCATTTTATTGACATAGGTGGTACTTCCATACAGTACAATAAAATCTCTCTACAACTTCCTTTTAATTTCTAAGTTTATTAATTTGAATCACATCTCCCTTTTTCTATTGGTTAGCTTTGATAAGAGTTCTCAATCTTGTTGATTTTTCTTAAATATCAACTCTTGGTTTCATTGATTGGGAAGGGGAGTGTTTTTTGCTTTTTTATGTGTGTGTTTTTATTAATTTTGGGTGTGATTTTGATTTTTCCCCCATCTACATTTTTGGGGGTGTTGATTGTCCTTGCTTTTCTGAGGCCTTCAGCCATACTGTCAAGTTATTAATTTAGCATTTCTTTTTATTTATTTATTTAATATATATGAGTACACTGTAGTTGCACAGATGGCCGGGAGCTCTCATGTGTGTGGCTGCTGAGAATTGAACTCAGGACCTCTGCTGGACCTTCTCGCTCCAGCATAATTCACTGTAGCTATCTTCAGACGCACCAGAAGAGGGTGTCAGATCTCATTACAGGTGGTTTGAGCCACCATGTGCTGGGATCCGAACTCAGGATCTTCGGAAGAGCAGTCAGTGCTCTTACCCACTGAGCCATCTTGCCAGCCCCAATTTAGTATTTCTTTACATTTTTGACATAGGCAAATATTACAACAATAAACTTTCCATTTATATCTGCTTTCTCACATATTTTGACATGTTATTTTATTTTCAATAAATTGTATGAATTTGTAATTTTCTTCTTGATTTTCTCCCTCACCCAATTTTGAGTCAGCAGTTATGTTGTTCAGTGTCTGAGATTACACGAACTCTGTGTCTACTGGTATTGATGATAAGCCTTAATCCACACTGGTCAGATAGAATCAGGATTTCATTTCAGTTTTTAATTTTTCTTTCCTTGTTTTCCATTCCCGGTCTCCTTCCTGCCCTCCTTTTCCTTCTCTTTGTTTTTTTGATACAGTGTCTGCACACAGAGTCTGAGCTGCTCTTGAACTCAGGACCCAGCTACCTTGACCTCTATTTTTTTTTTTTAATATGTGCATCTATCACCTTAAGTGATCCTCTGGGGATACCTTTCAAAAATCCCAGAAGTTTTGATATGTTATGTTTTCCCTTTTTTTGTTTAAGACATTTTAAATTTCTTTTGATATCCTTATTGACTGCTTGCTTACCTAAGAGAACTGCTGAATTTCTAGATATTAATGTGACTTCTAAAGTTCCTTTTGTTGGCTTCTAGGCTGCATTCATACAAGCTGCATGTTAATTTGCTGAGAGTTTCTTTGTAGAGTGCCATCCAGTCTGTCCAACAGAATGTCCCATATCGTAATGTGAAAGAAGGCTGTGTTTGACAACTGTTGGGTGAAAATTTTGTAACTATCTCTTAGATCCACTTGACCTGTTGCCATAGTTTATATTGCTTCTGTGTTGATTATATGAATGGCCTGTTTATTTTTAAAAATGTGCCATTCAAGATAAAACAGTATCTGTTTATATATAAGTTACTGCTCCAACATTAGAAGTGTACATATTCCAGCTGGGCAGTGGTGGCGCACGCCTTTAATCCCAGCAGGCAGAGGCAGGTAGACTTCTTAGTTCAAGGCCAGCCTGGTCTACAGAATGAGTTCCAGGACAGCCAAGGCTATACAGAGAAACCCTGTCTCTTTAAATAAATAAGTGTATGTATTCTAAATTATCATTCTTCCTCTTGAGCTCTTAAACAGTATTGACATTTCTAAGTTTTTAAACACCTTTTGTTTTGTTTTGTTGGTTGGTTGGTTTTGAGACAGGGTTTTGAGATAGGCAAGACTGGCCTTGAATCACTAATCTTCCTATCTGATCCTCTCAGGCTCTGGAATCACATATATGTGCCACCACATCCAGCGTACATCTTTTTCTGTTTTTAAGCTCTCTGTGATCTGGTAGCTGCTCTGAACTCTTCACTTCTACTTGCATATTTATGTATCTTCTTCTTTCCCTGTATTTTCAGCCCTTATCAGATCATCTTACATGTTTGTTTCTCCGATCCTCCTTTTCCTCTTTCTCCTCTTCTCCCTTCCCTCGTCTTTTGAGATAGTGACTCTCTACATGGCCCAAGGTAACCTTAAACTCTGAATGCTCCTGCCTCAGCTTCTCAGTAGTTGGGTTTTCAGGTGAGCAGCAACATGGCTGCCCTCCTCATTAGGAGAAGTCCTGCAAGGCAAGCAGACTCACCTGACAGTCCCTGCACTTCTCTTCACCCAGATACCATAATGACCACCCCCCAACTTCTTTTAATTGACACTCAATGGTTGTCTTCATTTAGGTCCTTTGATTGGTTAGTTTACTTGTTGCTGTGACACAATGCCTGACAAAGCAACGTAAGAAAGAAAGGAAATGTGTGAGTTCATAACTTGAGAAGTAGGCCGTGTAGCAGGGAGAGTACATCTGTAGAAGCTTAAGGCTGGTGCTCATATCAAATCTTTAGCCAGGAAGCAGATAAATTCTGATTCCCAGCTTGTTTTTTTTTCTATTTCTGAGGTCTTGGATTCCAGCCCATGGAATGGTGCCATACACATTTAGGGTGATGTTTCCTTGGTCTTGATAAAAGCCTTTGGTGACACCTTTAACACACACACACACACACACACACACACACACACACACACAAGGCTGTATTTATATTATTCTAAATCCAGTCAATGTGACGAATAGGATTAACTGTCATAGTCTAGAATTGCTCATTCTACTTAAGCTCGTTCTGCAGATCTCGTTGTGAAAGTGGAAAGATGGTAAGAACCAGAGGAACCAGGGGTTTGCTATGAGTCTATGTCTCCTTAACTATGTCAGAAGCTACATCCCATACATGACTATCAAAACATATGCTGAACAAGGATAGCAATAACAGATATGATAGAGTGGATGGAGGAAAGACCCCAGACATCCACCTTACACAAGGGACTACAAGCAACTAGGAAGTGCTGAGTGGGACAAACAGTCCTCCCATGGAAGAGCACATCAATTAATTGCCCTATACCAAACAGTCAGCCCTAAAACCATAAGCAGAAGTAACATTATACAAACTAAGCAGATTTACTTAAGAATATATATGTATAGGCATATGTGCATGACATAACAATCAAGGAAAATGAGGTTATGAATTTGAAAAAAAAAAAGCCAAGAATGCATGAGAGGGTTTGGACAGAGGAAAGGGGAAGAGGAAATAAAGTAATTATATTATTATCTCAAAATAGAGAGAACTAAAATAAAATTGTACTTCTCCCATGGAATACTTTCTTCCCATGGATTCATTTTATGTTATTCATTGTCTTTTAGTATGTTACATAATTATTATTTTGTGTTGATGACTTTTATCAGGATTTATTATTGAAACTAATCTGGTTGAATATGAAACCTAAAAGGGACATTTTTTTGCTTGTTTTATTTATTTCCATGTCCTAAGTGCCCAGACTAGTGTCTAGTATCTACAAGTCATTCAAAAAATATTTGCCAATATGTGACTAAGTGATAAGATGGGGAAACCATGGTTATGTCAAAGTAGAGGCAGTAGGTCATTTCCAACAGTCTCGGTGCACAACCACCAAGTAAGTCCATGATGCACATGGACAAACGTGAACAAATATTGTTCCCACCTTCTGGAGGCTCCTGCACCGAGAACAAGGACCTGTGTCCTGTGCACACAGAACAACTAGACTCAGAGGCTGGGATGTGGGTAGAGTCTGTTTCTGTTTGACATGGGAGGTGACAGAGCTCAGGAGCCAAGCCTGATCAGCTGCCTGAGTTCACCTCTTGTTCAATGGGAAATGCACAATTCACCTCTGTTGTTTGCTTTCTGATAAGTGAAACTAACACAGTTCTCTGTCTACAAAGTCCCTTTTCCTCTAAAGAATATAAAAACTTTGTTACTATGACCATGAGCATGTGTGCATGCTCCTGTTGAACCTCAGGTTCTCCCAACTCCCTTCCTCTCAGAACAGGGCTCTGCTGTTGTGCCAGGGTTGGGATTTGTGCTCCTGTTCGGTGTGCTCTAAGTCTCCGGTGTGATATTGCCCACCCCTTGCCTTGCTCTTTTAGTGACCAGGTCACTTCCAGAAGACAGTGTCCATCACCCAGAGGCCCTATAGTTTCTCCTAACTGTTGCAGTACACGAAATTCATCACCTTGGCTTCTTGCTTCTTGCCCAGAATATCCAATGCACCATAAAAGGGGAATAAGCTCTCAATGTCTCTTGCCCTTCACACTTGCTGGCAGTGACCCACTCTGAAGCCTACAGGTAGGGAATGAGAGGTAGGATTTTGGCCACAGCAGTTTACCTCTGCTCTCCAATGGCATGCCATACCAATAGTTGACAATGCTCATAGACCACCATGGGCTTGATGGCTGCAGTACAAAACCGCATGGAGGATTCCTGAGTTTCATGTCTGACTACACAGGAGGCCAGGGTGGTGCAGATAACAGGGCTCTGAACAGGGCCTCGCCGCCCCCTCCCCATGCACTTTGTACTTCCTCAAAGAATAGAAACCTCAAGCAGTCAGACTTCTTATTTTTAGCTGTATTTTTATATATTTATTACACAAAGGTGTGAGGCAGGTATGTCAGTGGACAACTGGTAGAAGTCAGTTTGCAACTTCTACTATGTGGACACAAAGTTTGAATGCAGGTATGACTGCAAAACACCAAGATCTCTCAACCAGATCCTTACAGGGTAGCTTCAGTACACTTGTCCTAGAGAGTAAGGTAGATACAGCATAGCTCTTTATGACTTCACCTAAGAAATGGCCTGGCACTCTGCCTGCTCTGCACAAACAGTCAGGCTGAGCTCCAGTCAAGAGGAGAAGAGAGACCTCCCACCTCACTGCAGGAGGGATTCAAAGAAATAGTCTAGCTGATGCTCTTGTTAATACCACAACCTGACTGGAGAGCAAGATAGTGGCTAAGTTCCTCCAGTGAGGGCCTCCAGAAACACCTCACAGCTATTTCTACAAGAGTACAGAAGTCAGGTGAGAGGTCATGGGGCCTGATTTTAGAATAAAAAAGAGCAAAGACACACTGATACCTGGCTGGTATTACTTCTTCCCAACTCTAGGTAGCCTGAAAAGAGATGCATAAAGACCCTAGCATAGCACATAGGACAGATTATTTACCACAGACTTCCTCCCCACAGGTGTGAGAAACAACTAGACTCACATTTATTTGATGTATGAAGGACTATGCTAAGACTTCGCATCCATTTTCTTTAGTACTTGCAACAGCCTTGTAATATGGATGTTGTTATTTCTGTTTTACAAATGAAAAGTGTAGCTCAAAGCCATTAAGCACCATGACACATTTGCAAGGCTAATAAATAGTAGAAACAAGATCTGAACCTACTGCTGATTGTCTCCCAGCATCGCAGTCCCCTCTACAGAGTGACTTTTCGCCCTCTAGCTCTTGATATTACTATTTTCATAGAAAAATGGGAGGTAAGGAAATAGATCAAACAATAGCCGCATAAAAATTGCAATTAAGTGTTAATTGCTTGGAAACAATTATCAGGTTAACAGAGGCCAGCTCTGTTCAGAAGGGCTGAAGCAGCTCTGTAGTTAGCACCATGATTCCCAGAAAGAGAGAACTTTGAACATGGGGATGGGAGCTTAAAGTTGGGCAACTAACAATGAAAAATATGTACAACTTACATGTAGCTTAAATACCCTTCCCAAGCATTCTCTTTCAGAAATAGTAGTCTGTGCCTTAGCTGCCTCTGCTGGGGATCTGGGGGTGCAGATAAAGTTACTGTTGGGTGAAGGCCATCAGTTCTCCTAACAGGCTCAAGGGACAGCATTTCTTATGTACCATACTTGTATTTGGGGGAGGTCTATTCATTTTATCTTCTTGGGTAAACAGATTAATGAAAATAAGGAACATATTAGCTCAAATAGCCAGTTCTGCTTTTTCTGTTCAGAGTATTTATAATTACAGCCACAGACAGAAGTCCAGAATTAAATGTAGGTGATGAGCTCCCCTCAGAAGATGAGCTTATGTGGGAAGCTGCCACCAGAACATGAGTTACCCCAGAAAATGAAAAGTTCCTGAAGATGAGCCCCTTCTAGCAGAAGGTCAACCCTAAAGATAATCTGCTGAAATGTAGAGACTGGGCATATGGGAAGCATAAGCAATCCCATGTGATCCAGCCAAGCTTGATGGTGGTGAACCTGGGCAGAGTATAGCAGGAGGAAGCTGTCCCGGACTGGAGACTGGATGAGAATGAGACAGTGGCCAATGGGAACATGACCAAGCCTAGGAGATTATGTTGGTTTGCTGCTGCTGCTACCATGACAAGTTACTCCAGACTCAGTGTTCCAAAACAATAGAATTGTGTTCCCCCATATTTCTGGGGTAGAAAACCCCAGATCCATAATATCTGTGCTCTCTCCACAGCCCTTAACAATAGCATGTGCCTTCTTCCATGTGTGTTACTGTCACAGAAAGCCACAAGCTAAGCCCTTTATAAAGAACAACTTATTTTTCCTGTTTCTAAAAGTTGGGAAGCTCACATTGAAAAGCCACTGGCAGTTCCTGCAGTCTAGGGAGGGCAGGTCTCTACATCCTACATGGTCTCTTGAAGTTATACCTGCCCAAGGCAGTGGATGTCATGTCCTCATAAGAGAGTTGAAGGCAAGGTGTCCTCTTTCATAATGGTTCTAATCCCACTCAGAAGAAGCCCTAATGGTTAATCTCTTGGTAAAGCCATGCGTGAAAGCTAAATGTTCAAAGGAACACATGGAACCATAGCACTCTTCAATCTACAGCTTTGGGAGTCACCAGAATGTAAGTGTTAACAGCTCTGAAAGAAAAGCTTTTCTCCAAAGCAAGTGTTACATCCCTGAAGGGAAAGGTATCCTGGAAGTCTGGAGCCGAGGAATAACACAAAGTCACACCGGACAACAAATCTCACACATGAGATTTTTATTGGGAAAGGCAAAAGAAGGTGGCTGCCTGTGCTCAGGATAGACGCAGCAAAGAACTGGGTGAAAGGCTGCCATATATAGGGTTTCTTCAGGAGACGAATTTTCCAGGGTGGGGATTGGTTAGATTTCAAGTCCAGAGATTGGGGTGAGCAGGGGATTGGTGTGTTTTAAAACCCCCAAAATTATCTTGAACTGACTGCCCTACATAGTATCCTTGATTGGTGGTCACATAACTCTTATCTCCATCTCCACAGGAGCTTCTGTAAGGGTTTTTCTGGCATAAAGGAATCTTGGCAATTGGGAGCCACAATATACCACAAAGTCACACCCTGCAAAAGACCTCACACAAGAGACTTATTGAGAAGTAGCACAGAATGGCAGCTGCCTCTGAATAGAAGACCAAATGGCCTGGCCAAACGGTGGGATTTTATAGGGTCTTTGAATCATGCACAGTAAGCTAATGGGAGAGAAGTGTTTCTCTACTTGTTTAGCCATTAACCCTAAACTACTCTTTGGTCATTAATGTTGAGTCACAGGGGCATGGATTTCTGAGTCTCAGAGCTCCAGGTCTGGCCAGGGTAGAGTGGTTTTCTACTGATCTGTTACCCTAGACCCTCTTCTCTTAGTTCATGTCTCTTTCTCTCTCTTGTGTCTCATAAGGACTCTTCTCATTCAGGATTGATTCTGAATTGGATAGCCTCATCTAAATTCTAGATTCTAGAATAAGTTAACATCATCCTCAAAGGCCATTATCTCCCATTATCCCACATACACAGGTTCTAGGATTTAACATGTAGAATCTGGTGTCGGGGACATTATTCAACCTAGCACAGGACTGATGGAATAAGTCATAAGCAAAGAAATATTAACAGATTAAATTACCTGGAGATAGTTCTAGCAGGTTAAGTAAGCTTGAGGGCCTCTCAAGAACTTGACTGATTATTGAATTAATAAACATGAATATATTTGCAAGCCAGAAAAAGAAGACCATACCAATTTAGAGAGGAGGTAAGGACTGACCCCATGGATTATTAGTCCTGAGGCAAAGCTGTTCTTGTCCTAAAGAGTTCTTTACTAGGCTACTCAAAAACACACCAAGCTAGTCAAACTTAAATGAACAAACATAAAGTCAATTCATTGACCAAATATTTATAGAGCATTTGTTATAACCTTGTGAGTAAAGTCTGAAGTGGTCCCCTGTTCCCACAAGTTAACAGACAGCCTGTAAATACTATGCAGACCTGAAAACAGAGTAGCCCATGCAAAGGCAAACAAAACCCAGCATGTGGAAGAAACCATCGGAGGGATGTGCTCATTTGAGTGGCCAGGGACATCTGTACTGATAGGATCCAAGGCTAGGAAACTTAGCAAGATCTGGCCATGGCACTGCTGGTGTCTTCAAGTCTGAGGACCAGTGAGAGTAGAGAAGAAGGATATACAATAAGGCCCCCTGGGTCATCACTTATGACCAAGTGGGTATAATAGAAAGTTTGGGGTATAAATGCAGAGGGTCCTGGAGGGTTCCAAAGGAGAGCAGAACATGTCTCAATTTCTATTTAAATTATAATTTCTAGTTATTGATACTATTGACATTTTCCTTTTGAGGGGACCTGTCCTGTGTATAGAAGGATGCTTGGGGTATCCCTGACTTCTACCTGCATGATAACAGTGGTACCAATTCCCCACAATTGTGTCAACCAGAAACACCTCTAAAAATCACCTCATGACACCTTGGGTACAAAATCACCAGAGAAATAAACTATGCATTTCAACACTCGTTCTATGGGTCTGCCAGAAAGGTTTATCAAACAGGGCATAACAGAAGGGGAAATGTAAATTAGAAAGCTGTGGTCTACACCAGGCAAGAGACAATGGCAGTTTCTGTCTCAGAGTGGCTGAACTAGGCAGATTTGGAGTATGGGTTGGGATTAGAATCAAAGGAGGGAGTGATAGCTGAGAAAGATGAGAATCTAAGAAGGCCTGTGACCTCAGCAACATGGCAAACAATAGAGAAAACTTTGGGAGGAACAAGTCAAGGCAGAGAGGCCAATAAAAAGGAAAGTCACATGATCTACCCTGGAGGAGTGTGTTTGAAAACTAATCAGAATTCCAAGGAAGATACTCGGCTACATAGAGAAGTCTAGACTTAAGGTGAGTAGTCAGGACTAGGGGTAGAATTCTTAGCGTGTTTGTTGTATAAGTAGCATTTAATGTGTAGTCCAGGTGAGATTTCAGAGACAGGCAGGCAGGCAGGCAGGCAGGCAGGCAGACAGACAGACAGACAGACAGACAGACAGACAGACAGACACTATTAATATGGTTGTGACTGAATAGATGAAGAAGGTCTGGAAGTCAATGAGGGACATTACACAGTTCGGAACAGAAAGACCTCTAGGATCTAGGAAGTCAGGAAAGTATGCACTGAGCAGTGGGAGACATGATTCAGTTCAGAGCAGACCCCTACAGTTCTGAGATGATTCCATTGAGCTAGAAAAGGAGAAATAACCCCATATTCAGGAGGCTTCTGGCAGGAAAAAGAAAGTCTGGGGCACTCCGTTTTTAAAGAAGGTGATGAATGATATATAATACTTTCTTTCTGAGATAACCTGAATACTTTCTGCTCAAGTGATTATTTTTGTCTGTGGAACTCAATGTGTAGGTCAGGTGCCCAATACTCTACAACACTTAGAGAATTCATTGCTTCATAACTTGGGGTCTCCATTAGGGTGATAATGGAGAGAAAACTATAAACTATCTTATTATGTGTTAGAGAATTGACTGAGAACCTTTCCTGGTCCCTTCCAACCTTGGGAGCCAGTGACTGATGGGACAGCCACCAGCACCTTTACTGTTCTCCAGATAGAGAAAGAGAAAGAAACTTTTGTCTTGCATTGATATCCAGTCCTTGGTGATGAGCAGTTAGCAGGGAGAAAAAAAAATCACATTGAAGCAGCTTCAGATTAGAAGCCAGAGCAAAGCCTTACATGAGAATATGTGTAATGAGCCACCGTATGATAAATTGCCGACAGAAGACAAAGGAAAGGACATGTGGTATGCCATGAAATTTTTATACTTCAAGTCACCACCAGCAAAAGTCATGAATCAACTTAAATTCTACTCATTCCCCCAGAAGAGTCATAAGGAGGATAAGTAGACAAAGTAAAAGCACTAGAGGTAACAGCTGGATATAGAAGCCAGGGAACTGGTCAAGGTATTTATGGTGGTTTGAATTTGCTTGGCCCATGGGAAGTGGCACAATTAGGAGGTGTACTTATTGGAGGAGGTGTAGCCTTGTTAGAGGAAGTGTGTCACTGTGGGGATGGGCTTTGAGGCTCCTATTCTCAGGCTCCACCCAGTATAGAATGAGAGACTTTTGCTGGCTGCCTCTGGATCATGATGTAGAATTCTTGGCTCCTCCAGCACTATGTGTGCCTGCAAGCTGCTGTCCTTCCTGACATGATGATAATGGACTGGATCTCTGAAACTGTAAGCTAGCCCCACAGTCCCTTCACAGCAATAGAAACCATAACTAAGACAGTATTAATTACATTTTTGTTACTGTAATCAAATATCTGACTGGGAGCACCTTAGGGAAGGGAGAGTTTATTTTGGCTCACAGTTTGAATGGACTTCCACAATGGTGGAAAGTCATGGTGATAAAATGCACAATGCAACTGGTCTCTTTCCATTTATAGTCAAGAATCAGAGAGTGGGGACTGGCCTGATGGCTTAGCACATAAATGGGCTAGCTTCCTAAGCCTGATACTTGAGTTCAACTCTGTAACTCCTATGAAGATAGAAGAAGAGACTATGCTCAAAAAGATGTCCTTTGACCTCCACATACAATCTGTGACCAGTGTGTACTTGTGTGTGTGTGTGTGTGTGTGTGTGTGTGTGTGTGTGTGTGTGTGTGTGTGTATGTGTGGTAACTAAGATTGCAAATATATGAGCCTACAGGGACCACATCATCTTACTAGGAAACACAACAGGAACATGATGACTACTGCATCAAGCAAGAAGTTATTGCTTCTGGGACTGATTGTTGGAGTGAAGCATCCTTTTACCATTTTGATGGATAACTGAACTACAAAGGGCTAATGTATATGATACAAACAATGCATATTAAATAAATATTGGTTGAAATTAGCTTGAACCCTTCCTGGGCTTGGATTTCATGTCTCCTCGCCAACAGATGACCATATATTGAGAAAAATCCATGCATCCCCTTCTGAATCTTCCATATAGAAACATTCAAGGATTTCTTAAGAAATGTGGACCATGAACAGAGTAGTAATAGCCTACAATGAACCCAGTCATTTTTCTGAGAGTGAATGATTCAAACCAGGGCCTCTGAAGCCAGACCCCCAGATTCCCAGTCTTCACTGACCCTTTTTGAGTGACATAGCCTCGATGGCTGGTGAGCCTCCCAATGGTTTTGTTTCCTCTCCTATGAAGTGGGGGTAATGTTACATATAGTTCTTCAGGATTAATGAGGAATAAATGAGCTAATCCTTGGAGAGCTCTTTAAACCACACCTGGCCCACAGGGAGTGCTCTGTGAACCTTAGCTCACAGAGGATTATTTTGCTGCAGGTGTAATGTCTATTGTGTCTGTTAAGCAAACCCCCAAGTGGAGCTTTGGGTTGCTAAAATGTGGAACTGGCTACATGACTTGGGATTTTGTCCTCTCCACCTTGTATATCCTATTATTTAGCTCACTCCTCAGAGCTCATTATCAACTTCCCAGGAAATATCTAATGCCTGATAGATAGTAGGGACCACATTAGTATTTGTAGAGTTTGTCTGATCATTAACCACAGTTCCAGTTTGTCTCGCAATGCCATGTGGTGTTAATATGTAGTTCAGTAAAAGGAAACTTTCTGTAATTACTAGGTTTTAGGGCCAGAAACTTCCCCCATCTGATATGACTGTAGAATCTGCTCCAAAGCCACAGAAGCTGAGGTCTTCCTACTGACAGCAACCGTGAACTTTCTATTCCTAGCACTTGATTTGATGTAGAAATGGACTTACAAACATATATGTGAAGCACACCTCCTATTTTCCCATCTCTGAGACTGCAGTGGAGGGCAGGAAATAACACTCTCTCTCTCTTTGCTTGACTTAATGAACTCTCACACTTTTCTCCCACAAACACATAGGCACACTTAAACACATACACAGTACATGCAAATGTATATACACACATTACCCACCACCACACACACACATCATGTAGTGGGTAGATTAAAAAAACAAACAAACAAAAATGAAACAACCAAAGCATTTGTAATCATGGTGATGAGACTTTTGGGTTTGGCAAACCCATGTTTACTATGGCATACTGGGAAGGCTCTGGGTGCCAGGTAGGTTTGGATGTGGGATGAATGCCTGACAGTAGATACTTGTAGTTGTCATTTCCTGTTGAGAAAATGGAATTCAGGTTTGTACACATTCTCTGCTGTGCTGGAAAGGAAGTGGGAACGAAAAATCAAAAGTATACACCAAGGGATGTTAGGAACAACCTGGTGACATGGGAGAACAGTTTGTATGTATCCATGTATATATATGTGTATATATGCATGTGTACCTGTGTGTGTGGAATGTGTGCTTGTATATGTTTATATGCAGATGTGTATATGTGAGTATGTGTATTAGTGTGATTGTGCATTTCTGTGTGTGAGTGTGTATGTGTATTGAGAAATTCTGCAGAAACACTGCAGAATTACTAACACTCCACGTTGTTCTCTCTCACTGCCTTGTAGATGGGATGACCTGCAGATGTTTAGAGAAATAGTGCCCTATGTTAGTGACAGTCTCTCCTCAAACATGCCCCATTAATTCCTGGACTGCTTAATCCTTCCATGTTTCTCCTGTTTGACTAAAGACCAACTAACTACATGGCAAAGGGAACATGACAAGACGATGTCCAGACTGTCTTTTGCAAAGACAGAAGAGAAATGCTGTCAGAAAATTGGGAGGGCCATGTAAGGCAGTCCTCACAGACAGGGGCAATCTCACTTCCTAGGCGTGCCTGGGATGGATCAGATACTCTTCATCTGTCTTGAAATAGAGTAATGAGAAATAGGTTATCCTAGCAGCACAAAAACAACCAATCAGACTTTACTAATCTATTTTATAGTGATTTCTTTCATTAAAAATGAGTGGTTAATGATAACCAGAAGTGTTTGGGAAGGTTTACAGAAATGTCTAGTTGAGGTTGTGGAATAAAGGAGACATTTCCATGTCAGATCATGTTCCCCAGATAAGAACATCCTAGCAAATTTACAGCTACCTATGAGGAAAAATAAGCATGGTAATGATTCAGAACCCCCAGCTAGGGAATCAGTACAGCTTGTTCTACAAGAGAAAAGAGTTTCCTTTGATCCCCAGACCTACAGAAAGTCCAGAGGAGCATGGTGCCAACCTATAATCTCAGCAAGCAGGAAGTGGAGACCAGGACTCTCTGGAACAACTTGGCTAGCTAGACTAACCAAAATGGTCAGCTCCGAGTTCAGTGAGAGAACCCAGTCTGAATGCACACAGTTGAGAGCAATGGAGGAATACATCAAACCTCTGACCTCCATATACACACATATACATGCACATGCACCCTCAAATACACTGTATCCATACATACGCAACATGCATGCGCACATGCAAAAAAATGGTTTTAGAAGCAAAACTTAACTCAGAATACTCATTCTCAACAGGGCATCAGGCCACAGGATTCAGTGCATAGCCCTGATCGTGAAGATCTCCAATAGCCAAGCAGCACCCACACATAACTCATATCTAGAAATTTTAGATTTTTTTCCACCTTGCTGTCCACAACTTTTTCCAAGTCACATTTTTTTAATTCAAAAAATGTGTTGAGCATGAATACGTGGATGCTGTAGTGTGACAGTATAGATTCCAAAGGAATCCAAGCTCTGACCCAGGCACCCACCAGTGTGACATGTTCCCATCCACAGAAGACACTGCTGCAAAGCACTGGGTCTTAGCAATAGCAACTAAAGTTGCTGTTTGAAGTTGCAGAATCATCAGGCTGCAGTAACAAGGGTTCACCACAAAGGCAGGAGAGCCTGTTGCAGAAGGCTGGCAGAGAGGCGGTTTAGGTTTATGGAAGCACTTTAGAGAACAGATGGAGCCCTCAGCAACCCGTGGCAAGTATGGATTTATCACGCCATAGCCAGCAGGGAAAGTGGCTCCCTTCTACCTAGTGGGCAGGTCAAGTGGATGACACACTGACTTATGAATCACAAGCACAGGATTCCCTAGAGGAGATTTTTTTCTCAATGAAATCATTGCTTTCATCCAGTGCCTGTGTGCCAGGTCATTAATAGGTGTTCGGTATGGAGAAGAGATCTGTTTTACTTAAGCTTTGTAACAGGCAAGCAGTGCACTAAGAAAGCTTAAAGCTTCAATCAAAGAGGAACTTACACCAAATGTTCTTTGCTGTCACGAACAAAAAAATGTCCTCCCATCTTCCAACTTGTCTAGCCCCAAATGTTTCAAGGGCTGGCCGTAAGAGAACTCAAGGAAAGTACATTTAAACCAGAACTTCATGAAGACTGGGCTCACAGGAAGTGTCAAGGTCTCTCATCTGTAAAATACTGATAAGGAAGGGTAGCTCAGCCCCTCATAAAGCAAGGTTTCAGTAGTTCATAAAGAAGCTATCAGACCAGAGAGCAGCTTGAGGGAAAAATTCCACATGGAATATCAACAAAAGAAATCAATGAGATGGACGTGGCCGCCCCACTGACTGTAGACTATCTCTGGATGATGGTGACATCCCTAATTATTTAAGATCGCTTGTAAAAATTGATTTTATGTAAACACAGTGACACTGCAGCAGCCAGCTCGGGCAGGAGGTGTAAGTTGTTGGAGATTTATTGGCCTGTCACTCACTGCTGTTGCTTTACTACCACTTAATGGTTTGTTTAGATAGTCATGGTGTGTTCAAACGCCCCCACTGTCGGCGCCAAGCACCACCCGGTGACAGGTAGCAGCCACAGAGATAAAAAAGGGACCCCATGCCAGAGCAGATGGGGCAAGGGCTCATTCATTATTTTCCAGTCAGGTGCCCAGTTTCCTTAGGAGCTAGAGTGGAACATGAGGAGCTTGTCTCCTTCTAATGTCTCCCCAGCATAGGAATTGTAAAAGCAACTAAACTGAGACCTATGCTCACTCACCTTCTAGCGGCATGAGCCTGCTGCTGTGGCCACGCCTTCAGATGAAGTCTCTTAGCTTTGTGTAAACACTACAGAATAGGAAGGCAATTCCACATCAACCTAGTTGCTGAATTTCCTGGGGAATGTTAAGTCCAGAATGAATAGACTATGCCGTCTGAGCAACTGAATGACCCAGCAGTCTCTCTGGCTCCATTTGCTCAATTGTTAGCATGCTAGCTCAGAAAGTACAAAAAGCTCTTTGCACTGAAGTGGCTTCAGGATAAGGAAAGGGACATAGTCACTACTTCCTAGGAGCTGATCTGATATCTGGACAGATGAGGTAACCATGGTTCTTGATCCAAGATAATACAGTTAACATTAGAACATTTCCCAAATTATGATAAATCTTTTTGCCTGTCTAACTTAAGCAGCACAGCTTCCTTTTTTCTTAGTGGCACATCAAGTAAAGGTGCTTGCTTGCTTTCTTTATGGAAACAAGATTTTACACTAACTCAGAAGGGCTTAAAACTTGCTGTATGGCCCAGACTGACCTCAGACTTGCAGCAATCCTCCTGTCTCAGCTGGAACTAAAGATGTGTTTGTGACCACATTTAGCAACTGCTTCTAGTTTACATTCATGGGTATCTTAAATTCCACAGAATATCATGATACATATCACACATGATCATGCATAGCTGCTCGATGGGACTGAAGGGCAGATTCTCAAAGGATGAAGGGAAAGGCACTTCTTCAATTGGATGGGCAGAAGTTCACAATGACCCAGATGAGAACTGCTTTAAAGGTGTTTATGGTGATGAAGGGCTGTGATCTCAGCACTAAGACTCTAAGACTATGAGGTTAGCCCAGGCTCCATAACAAGACCCTTTCTCAAAAACAAAGACCTGTCTACTCCGGGGTAAGAAAACAAATTTTGAAACCATGTCATTAAGTCCCCTCATTTCTTATCCTATAACAATAGAAATATAAAGATGGGGATATAGGAGAGGTACTTGCCTCCACCCACAGCCTGCATACACACACACACACACACACACACACACACACACACACACGCACACACACACACACACACACGCCATGTGTGCCCTCTACCCAATGGAACAGACCCCTTCCAGCAAGGTCCCAGAACAGGCACGTCCTGCTCCTCCCAATGCTGTACCCCCTTGGTGAACCCAGCCCTTAATTTAAAACAGAACATTCGGAGTCCCAGACCCTGTGGCTGGCCTCCAGGATGACCCTCCACTCAGTCCCAGGGCCAGGGAGCAGCCTCAGCCAAGCTGAGTGCCTCGCAGGCGGGTGCTCTCAGGAATGCAGCTATGTGGCCATTCCTCTGACCTGACTGGTGTCGCAATGAATCCTTCCTTCCTTCTGAGTTATTTCCCTGTCTTTCCTCTCGAAGATTTATCCCACATGCCAACCTTTAGTTGAGACTTCTTTTGCTCAAGAAAAAATAAACAAGCAAGCAGGAATTGAGTGGCCAGCACTGGGACAAAACCAAATGGCATTTCCTGTATTTTAGAAGATTGCAAAGTTTCCTGAAGACAAAGAACAATGTTGATGTAGCTCAAGTATAGTAATAAAAACCATGCCCTAAATTCAATTAGTAGCAACTTTTGTCTCCTTCACCCCCACCCCCACTCCCATCCCCACCCCCACCTCCACCCTTCCCCACCCCTTCCCCTGGATAATTCCCTGACTCATGTCCTGGATTGCCTCCTCTTAGCTGGCTTTATCTTCTATTTGAATTCCTGGTTTCTTAATATATATATTTGTGTGTGTGTGTGTGTGTGTGTGTACATATACACCAGAGGTTGCTTTCTCCCATGTATATTTAGTGTTTAAATTTTGTTCTCATAATTAATCTTCATTACTTGGAACTTTCTGTCTTTTCGCCCCTTCTTCCTACTGCTTCATTATTTTCTGTTTCCTGTTTACTTATTGTCCTTCATTCTGGATTCTTTCTCCGACTGTTTTCCTGTATGTTATGTCTTTCCGCATCCCTTGTAAAATTATACCTATTGAGTCATAAACACTCCTGAGATGGCAGGGTAGAGGCAGATGAGCAGCTGTCCCTGCTTGTCATTATGCTGTGTCAATGGACACAAGGCTAATGTCCAGCAGCCTACAAATGGCTAGCATCACTCTTAGGAGAGGCTCTGAAAAGACACTCCTCTTTAAAGGAGAATAGTCACTCTCCCAGAGTGAAGATAATACTGAAATAGAAAGGGGCTGTGGATAGAGGCAGTGTAGTTCAGTGGCTCTGCATGGTCTACTATGCCCCTAGACCTTAGAAAAGTTAGTGTATGAGCCACGGTGATGTTACTACAATACTCCAAAGCTAGTGGTGAGGATTCGGTGAGTTAGGAAAGTTAGTGTGGGGGCCATAGTAATGATAATACAATACACCTCTCCAAAGGTGGTGGTGAGGACATGTATGTCCAAGCTCTTAGAACAGTGTGAGTTATGCATCCTGCAACTCTTATCTTCATTTGTATGTATGGTATCATCGAGTTGGTACCAGACATGATGGAGTATAAACTTTGACATTTGCTTTCTCTCACATATGCCCATCCAGAGTCAGGTCATTGAGAGGACCTCAAACAGGAACCCTCAATGGTTCATTCTGGGGCAAGCAGTACTGGCATCTTCTAAGAACCTTCTAGCTCTAGCAACACATGCTCTCAGTGCCCACCCCTAACACACATCTCACTAACAGGATTGAAAACTCAGAAGTGGAACTCTGGAGTCTTGACTTTTAACAAGCCCTTCACCTTATTCTATTGACGACAAAGTTTGAGAGTTGCCTCCATACAGTAGAAGTCTTCTCAGCAGACATGCTATTCCCTCTATCCACTACACAGTAACATGTAGCCAAGGTGAGCCTCAAACTCACTGCATAGTTACAGAGGGCCTTAATCTACTGATACATTTACCTCCACCTCCCTTGTGCTAGAATCGCAATTCTCATAATATAGAATAATTTCACCCATCCCATGCTCTTCTATCCCAGTAACACGTAGGGCCTTTGTGTGCTCCATGCCCCATGAAGCATCTTGAATAAGGAAATAAGCTATTGGGGAAAACTGATATTTTTCCAATAAGGGACTGTTAAAGTCATCAGTTCATTTCCTAAGGTGGTAAATCGCTTCTTTGAGCCCAAAGGTGTAACTCTAAAATGGCAAAGCAGATGATTGCAAATCATATCAGAGCTGAGAAAGGGGAGGGGAGGGGCAGAGAGGGGTAGAGAGGAGTGGGGAAAGAGATCATAATATTGTGTTCATGATACAGGCTTCTGATACAAGAGGGTCCCAGTACAAAGTTAAGTATTAGTACCTTTTATCTATCAAAATAATCAGGCCACAAAGTGCTAAGAAGAGACTGAGGACTCCTCCCTGAACAAGATATTTTTATAAATTCTTCACCACCCACACCAAGGCTCAGATAACATCAAGGAAGGGAAGGCAGAAGGAATGTAAGAGCCGGGGGGATGGAAGGTGCTGTGAGATGCTGTCCTCTGACAAGACATGGCCATCACACTCAAGAACCCACAGTAACTATGGTTACCCGCACACGACCTGTACAAATCAAGTCAGCCAAAATCACTGTGGCTCAGGGAGGTAGCTCTGGGCCTCAAGCACAGCAAAGAGCTAGCAGCAGTTTTTAGTTGTTGGGGAAGAGAAAAACCTTTCTTCTTTGAGCACATAGCTACTAGAAGGTTTAGGTTCCACTGGGTATCCCACATGCATGCACGTGGCCAAGAGTAATTGGACTTAGAAACTTGCCAAAAGAAAAGGTGGCAGGGTCTGGAGAGATGGCCCTGCAATTAAGGACATATACTGCTCTTGCAGAAGATCCAAGTTTAGCATTCATGTTCTGCCACTCATGGGTGTCCCACAACTGCCTAGATCTCTATATTTAGGAGTTCTGATACACATATACATATAAGTATAAATAAAAATTTAAAATAAAAAACTATTGTACAGGGTTAAGGAGATGAATTAGCAGTTAGGAACACTTACTGTTCTAATAGAAGACCCAGGTTCAGTTCCCAGCACTCACATGGTGGCTCACAACCACCTCTTCTAGAGAGAGGCAGGGGGAGGCGGAGGTAGAATCTGATGTCCTCTCCTAGCTTTTGTAGGCACCAAGGACTCAAGTGGTACCCATATAAACACTTGCATACATAAAATTAAAACAGAATAAAATTTTAAATAAGAAGTTAAGAAGGGAAGATATTGGGGAGAGCTGAAGAAAAAATAAGGGGCAGATATGACCATATTTCATTATATAGATGCATAAAATTCTCAAAGAAAAAAAGGATCAAGAAAAACGTGTAGTATTAAAGAAAAAGAGCCATTCCACCTATCAGTACTTGTACAAGAATACATATATAAATGACCTAGCTCCAGTGTACAGACACTATATCAGAAGCACCTTCAGAGGACAGTAGTTGTGAATAACAGATCTCCTGTCTGGGTGTCCTTGATGTTCTTGGCTTTCATGGGACCTGCCTATAGCTCTTCTGATCCACACCAGCAGCAAATGTGAACTGGGTCTCTTCAATGCATTTAACAAGCAACGACTGTGTAATATGTCTCCATATGACACAGGCTTGCCCCCAGGTTCTGTGGGTTACCTGAAGTTCTTTGGAACACAAACATTGCTGCACAGATCACACCCACAGATAAGATTCTGAAAGTGCTGGGATAGCCTCCAATGACCGCACAACCGGTACAACAAGTTGCCTGAAAAATCAATCCAGTTGTGAATACTGTGGTATGTACTCTCCACCCCTCTGCCTCTCTCTGTCTTTCTGTCTCTTTCTCTGTGTCTCTGTCTCTCTCTCTCTCTCTGTCTTTCTCATATATATATACACATATATATATGAGAAATATATATATATATATATATCTCATATACATAT
Source organism: Mastomys coucha (assembly GCF_008632895.1). NCBI lineage: Eukaryota > Metazoa > Chordata > Mammalia > Rodentia > Muridae > Mastomys > Mastomys coucha. Next base: position 2,684,156 of record NW_022196915.1, on the reverse strand, counting down.
CCACATGTCACTGCACCACATAACTTTGTGTATGTATGGAAAGAGAGGGAGAAGGAGAGAAGGAAGGGAGAGAAGAGAGAGAGAGAGAGAGAGAGAGAGAGAGAGAGAGAGAAACCAACCAACAAACTTTATTTACTGTCATTCCTATAGCCCTACAGAGTAACAGAGTAAGCTAGGAACCAATCTACAGTCTCAAAAAAAGGCCCTGTATATATTGAGTTGGCCTTGTAATAAGAATGTATAAAATGGACTCTCAGCTTCTGTCTTTAAAAACAAAGAGTGTGAGTGGTGGCAGGCTGCTGTTGTCTATCTCTTAGCTCTGGAGCTGCAGAAGGCCCGCTCTGACACTGCTCCCACACGACAACTGGCAGCTTTTCTGTAGCGTAAAGTTGACATGCCTTCTCTTGTTAGCATGTTCCTTTCTTTTCTGGGAGCCTGCAGTGGCAGGAGGTGGGCTGACATGAGATATATTTGGCACTTTGACTTGTAACTTCTTCACCTGTCTGTGTTCTTTCCAGAAAAGAACCATTTGGAATTGGAACGGCCTAGCCAAAGGAGAACAGCTAGCCAAATTCTGTTCATCCAGGAAATTTAGAGAAGAAAAGTCAGTTGTGTATCCAACTACATTTGTATCTTCTCTGCATTTGCAGCCGGTTGATAAGCCCTGCTAGGGAAATCAGGAGGAATCATGTGGGGGAGGGGAGTGTAAGGAGGCTGGAAAGGGAAGTTTGGCCAGAAAAGTGAAAAGGGGTGGGGTGAGGGGTGGGGAACAGCTGCTCACTAGTGTGAGACCAGGAAGGTCACCCAGGCCTCTGGTGAGCGGGGTGCAACGCTGTAGATCATCTTAGAGAGTGTTCATCCTGATGGCGGGCAGGAGCACTAACTAGGCAGTTTTAAGGAGAACACAGTAACCCTTAGAGGGTTCCTGGCTTGTGTGGTAGAAGCTGAGTCTGTGCAAGCCTGCGATTTGTCTACGGAATTTAGAATTCAAAAGTTGAAGCCATTTTCCAAGGCTCCTTTGGAGAAAATATGTGCTCTCCGTCGAGGTCTGTCAGCACAGATCTGTGCTTTGGGTTCTTTTCTGTAACTGTCCTCCCAGGAGACTCTTTAAAACTCTCCCCTGGGGTGTCATACCCCCAGGCTACTGACTCCTTTCTTGGTGCTGCATTTCTCTATAGTAAAAGGGCTGTCTGGCCTGTACTGGCTCTGAGGCTGTCAGGGCTGAGCTCTCCTGTGGGTCTAAGCAAATCTCCCTCCAGAGGCAGATTCCTGTTGATTGGACTACTGCAGCTGGGAAGAATCCCAGCTCTGTGGTCGTCGCTCTTTTCTTCTGCAAGCTATAAAGACCAAGTGGGTCTGGCCATCACATGCTCAGGGTGTGACAGGCATTCTGGAAGTCCTTCAGATAAAGGACCAGCTGATAGTCAAAGAAGACCTGACAGGAAGAAACAGGAATGACTCATGGGACTAGCAGGGAAGAATTCTGCCTTCTGGATGAATTTAAGGGTTGGCCTCATTTCAAGATCACCAGGGGGCACAGAGCCTTCCTGCTGAATTTCAACCACAGGAGCTGGAGCAAGAAGACTGGTTCTGCTTCCAGAGTGGTTGCAACTTCTCTGTCCGGTTGTAACAGTGTTCGTCTTTCATTTGGAGCATCTTTAACTTTTCCTCAGGTGAGGCAGGAAGAAGGTATATCTCAGGCAGCTTCCCGCCCTTCTTGCTACAGGAGAGCCTTGGTTTTGAAGGCAAGCCTGATGGGTTCCCAGGGACTTGCCTTCAGATCTCTTCCTGTCTCTGGGTCTTTTGATCACACACAGGATGAGATCTTACTTCAGCAATGGCTCCATTCAATCTCAGATGATGTCCCCTCCTTCCTGACAAAGAAGTCTTTGTGTTTTATATCAAAATAATCGCTGAAAATTAAGGAAATTCTCTGAAGCCCCACACCCTGCCCTGCTCTGCCTTTAGGAAATGAGAAATGAGTGTTAAATGTGCAGATTGGTGAAGTAAAAATGTACAATGAAATACTTTTAAGGGCTCACATCCCTGGGGAGCATCCCTCCCGGTTTTGTTTGGATTCCATTGTGTTGACAGCTCCAGCAGGGAGCGAATAGGGCTGGAAGTTAAGGAGATGGAAAGGCAAATTAGCCTCTTAAGTTTTACACATATGTTGGTTTTTAACAGTGAAATACTATAATTAATGAGACTATTTTCTAAAGATTTAAATTTTTGCTGATGTTCAATAATATTACAGAAAAGCTGATTCCTAATTATTACATAGGGTATTGCATAAATTTCTTCCTAATTAAAAAGCCTCTAAATTCTAAATAATCAATTTACAAAGACATATGGCTTTGAAAAATCAGGCATTTAATTTCTAAAGATTTATTAGTAATTTGTACCACAGCTAATTAATTATGGTTATAATACTATTGCAGTCACAGTAGAGCTTGATGTAATGACATGATTGTAAATTCATTTTGATATGTCTTCTTTAATGTCATAGCATTACAATATACTTAGCTCTCCAGCCTATTCTTAATTATGCTTGAAAGCATTAGTTTAATGAGAGATAAGAGGCCTGGGTAAGTATGCCTTCAGAATTTATTTGAAAAAGCTGCTTTCAACATGAAACAAACAAATCGATTGTTCCCTGGCAAAATGAAATTTGTCGTTGGTAATGAATTAGACAGAAAAACCTTAAAATTAAACAGTGTTCAGTGTAGGAATTCCTATTAGCTCTGTGACAATGCAGAGACCTTCTCATGACAAAGTAATTTAACTGCATGAGGGAAAGCTGGCGAATAGCTGCTGGGTGTTCACAATGTGTAGCAAAGGTGTTTTCTTTTGTTTTATGTTTCTATCCCTTTTGTTGGTGAACTCCCCCGCATTGTTTTTAGCTACAATTTTTTTTTTAGATCATAACCAAGTTTTTGTTTGAAGTTGAAGGGAAGATTTCTTTTCTTTTTTTAATTAGGGTCAGAAAATGTCACAGATGTCTTTCATTGACTAGAGATGCATGGTACTACTGAAATGTCTGGGGACAGAAAACTACTTCAAGAAAGCTAAGTAATATCCTAGGAGTTTGTGTCACTCAGAGTTCAGCCTGCCTTGTGTACACATGTCTTCACATTCAGACCTCCAGAAGGGAACATGCCTATGTCCTGATGGAATCCAGGCATCAGAGGCACTGGGCAAGCCTATAAGGTGGCTAACTGCCCTGCATTTCCAATCATAGGGGACCTTAGGAGATGGTCCAGTCATAAAGGTGAGACCCTCACTAATGTGATTAGCATCTTGTTGAGGAGACCTCTAAGAAGGAAGGCAAAGCCTGATACCAAGCATGAGGGTCAGAGATCAGACCTCTGGAATCCACAAAAAAGCCAGGCACAAGAGCGTATGTCTAAAACCCCAGAACTTAGGAGGTTGAAACAGGGATCCCTGGAGCTCATTGGCCTTGCAGCCTGTATAATTGAATAAGCTCCAGGCTCTGTGGGAGAGCTTGTCTCAAAAGAGTAAAGTGGAGAAAGCTTGAGAAAGACACCTGACATAGACTTTTGGCACACACAGAGAAAGAGAGAGAGAAAGAGAGAAAGAGAGACAGAAAGAGAGAGAGAGAGAGAGAGAGAGAGAGAGAGACAGAGAGAGACAGAGACAGAGACAGAGACAGAGAGATGGAGAGAGAGAGACACAGAGAGAGGACAGACATACAATAGACTCTTATGTTGAAATGTTTTCTTTAATATATATGTTCTTTAACGAAAAGTAAAGTGAAGTGACACTAAATGTTTGGATTTATAAATTGTAGACTCTTAGGAGAAATGTGTTTGAATCTGTGTGTCCATGAACTGTTCCTGGTACAGGCTCCAGAACTCCAGACCACAGTTTCTAGACTGGTCTATCACCATTAACTACAGGAGCCACATAACCACCGAGTAGCTCCCATTATTATTGATAAAAGTTCCACTACTACACTAAGGGGAAAGAAAGGCCACCATCAGGCTTTTTAAAAGCCATTTCATAGATCAGCCTTCACAAAGACAGACGGCATCACTAAAGCACAACAAGGAAAGATGTGCCCAACTTTACAAGGTATTGGCACTGTTAATCATAGTTTGAAATATTGTTGGCATATATCTTGGAAAATACAACACCACTGCCACATTTCCAGTGGGAGAGGTGACAGTTTTAATGCTGAGATACACTGATAATTCCAAGCCTTCTCTTCCCCCATAGGAAGTAGATCACAGTCATGTGGGCAAGAAGCCCAAATCCTAAAGTACTGCACTGTGAATTCCCACAGTAAGTAAACAGGCACACAACATACGTGTCCATTTGCTTATGTAAGGGCACATAGTCGTATACCAATAGCTACGGCTTTATACATTTGGTTTATAATGTATAAACCTTCTGTTTATACATCTGAGCTATCAATTTTCATTTGTTTAATCTTTAAAGATCTTATTCTCTCTGTCTTTGTCTCTGTTTCTCTCTGTGTGTGTGTGTGTGTGTGTATGTGTGTGTGTGTCTGTGTCTGTGTGTGTGTATGTGTATGTGTATGTATGTCCCTCTGTGTGCATACACATATGTATGTGGGTGCCTGAAAGGCCAGAAGAGGGAGTTGGGCCCTTCATCAAGAGTTTGAGTTTCAGGTGATTGTGAGCCACACAACATTGGTACTAGAAACTGAAATCAGGCCCTCTGTAAAAGCAGCAAGTGCTCTTAACCATGGAGACATCTTTCCAGGCCCTCCATTCATTATTATTATTATTATTATTATTATTATTATTATTATTATTATTTCCTTTTTAAATTTTAGTGCAAGTCTCACTATGTCCTCCAGGCCAACTTTGAATTCCCTAGTTAGCCCAGGCTAATCTTAAACTCAGCTTCCTCCAGGTTCAGCCTCCCAGGTACTAGATTACATGCATGCTCCACCATACCCAGTCAATTCCAATTTTGAAACATGGCATAGCAAATATAAGAATCACACAGGAGCCGGGCGGTGGTGGCGCACGCCTTTAATCCTAGCACTTGGGAGGCAGAGGCAGGCGGATTTCCGAGTTCGAGGCCAGCCTGGTCTACAGAGGGAGTACCGGGACAGCCGGGGCTACAGAGAGAAACCCTGTCTCAAAAAACCAAAAAAAAAAAAAAAAAAAAAAAAAAAAAAGAATCACACAGATTGCTAGATTTGATCATGTTTCCACATTTCTTTGTGTTGACCTCCCTACTTCTGTGACATGGACATGACTCATGAATTCCTTCCCATCTTACAGTAAGGGATATAAAGCTGGTACAAGAGCCATACTGCCCTCACCTATGTATGGCCACTGGAAAATGTGCCCCTATATCATATATATCCTTTTGGTTTTGGAACATGAGGGCTTTATAGGTGGACATATATACAGACCTGACCCAGAAGGACAGAGTTTCTTATGTAACCTAAGTATCATTGCTATGTTTTATGAATAAATATAATATACTTGGCTGGTCTGCCTGGCCCTTGAGAAAATCTTTTTCCTTAACTTCAGTTATTGCTTTAGTGACTATGGGAGATGCATTGAGCATTCTCCACTTATGCCTTACTAAAAGTATTTTTTTTATTCAATATAGATATGTACCCATTTAAAATGTTCTATCTCCTAGACTTTCTTGCAGCTAAGGGTAGCCATATATACAATATTAACTACATTGTGTAGAGAAAAATCACTGGATAGATTCCGGGGAAACTGCTTAAGTTGTTGAAAGGATGGAGATGAGAAAGGAGAGGATAAGAGAAGGGAACATATCCACAAGTAGTCCAGAAGCTGTACGTAACTAAAATAATATGACTAATGGATTTAAATGGTTAGGTGGAGAATCTCTCCAGATAATTAGACACATGTTTTAAAAACAGAAGTCAAAATTCTAGAACTTTAATATACTAACTAAAACAAAGATCTCAGAGTAACTTTGATGGCAGATAAGACCCAGCTAAAGAATGAAGTAAAGAACTCTAAGAGTGGCCAGGTGAGCAGATTAAGGCCAAGGCACAGCAAGATGAGAAGGCAGAGTTGGGAAAGAGCAAAGGAATGCATGGAGAAAAACATCAGTTTTCATATTTGGATTTCCAGAAAGACAGGAGGAACATCAAAGAGGAAATGCCGCAAACCCTGAGGTTGATGCTCCACTCACATGGAACCTGAACTCCAGGCCTCTTCCTCCAGCACTAATGGTTGGCTCTGTTCTGTGAGAGAGGCTGGACAGAGCGGCTGGTGCTGAACTTTGCCTCACCTTCTAAACCAGAGCAGTCCCAGCAGATGAGGCCAGGGCCATGACCCCGGCTTGCCATCAGAACCAGAACCAAAATGAAAATTTCAGTCCTGTGATTTAATGTTTTTAATTTGTTCTGAAATGAGAAGAGACTGTGTCCCAAACCATGTGACCATCCCTAATGACTTTTTCAGATCTCTTATAAGTCCCGATGGCTGCCTGGGACAGCCCGCTTTGAATGCTGGGAGCAGCCCTGGTGTTTCCATTTCTTTTTCTGAGAAGTCAAGCGTGGTCTCTATTAAAACAGAAGGATGACAGTTTTTACAGACTGTGCATTACTTTGAGAAAGGAAGCAGAGGGAGAGGGTGGGAGAGAAAGAGATGAACTTGTGTTTTCCAGGAGCTTATGATGCCTGGAAGAAGCTTCTTAACATTTTACTGCGTATTTCAGGATTTCTTTTTCCTGGACAGACTCCACCTGGCCTTTCAGAGGCTGATGAGAGGTGGGAGGGGCTCAACTTTGGTCCAGGGAGATCCTGCTGCAAATTGCTATTGCTTCAATGGCTTAATTTAGATTTGAAGAAAGAGGGAGGCATGGTGTTTGTCAACATTTCATTGGTGTCTTGGATTGTTGACCCTTTTTCCAGTGGTTTCTGTTAACTCACAATTTCCAAGAACCTCTCTACTAATGAGATGTCCCGGAGCTTTCTTTTCACACTTTGGAGGGGCCGGCCTGCTTCTTACATCCATCTCAGCAAGGCTGGCCACAGGCACATGTGTGCGCGCACACATGTGCACATGCACACACATGCACACACACATACACATGCTGCCTGTTAGAGCTCATCTCCTTCAGGCTTTGCAGCCACCCAAGAGTCTGGACACATTAGACAAGGGAGAACATGGCTGAGCCAGCTGCCTGTGTTTTTTAAGGAGCAGGAAAAATTAGATCAGGGTAAAAATTGAAATCCTGCAAGCTCTCTCCTGTTTATTCTTCTTTGGAAAGTGAAGAGGAGACTTTGAGTGGGTGCTTAAGCTTCCTGGGCACCTATCACCTCCAAGTTCCTCAGGATATAGAGTGGCAGAGGGGGGTCATGCAGACCTAAGATTAACTACTTTGATTTTCAATTATTGCTAAAAGAGAAAAGCTCATACCCCAATCCCATGGCAATGTGAACATCTTCAGTTTGTCCTTCCAAGGTGGACTTCCAGGTCCTTTTCCACACCCACCCTAGTTGTTGCCAGCTTCTCTGGGAACATATTTGCTTACTGTACTCTTTCCAGGGATACAGATGGTTCCATGCCCAGCCAGCACTTTTTCTACACTTTTCCTATCTGCAGAAAAGAAAACTAACCCTCTGTGAATCTGGGGAAGTGGGGGTTACCAGTAACACAGCCCTCCATCCCTGAAGGCCAACTGGGGGAGGGCAATTAATATTTTTTTTATAAGTCTGCAATGCTGATTAAGTTCTGGTTCTCCGAGATCAGGCCTGTAATATTATAGCTGTCCCTCTGTTCTTTTGGCCAGACCTGCAACCTGCATCCAGTGAAACTCACAAAAATCATGGAAAAGTTTCACTTTTGAGGTACAAGACCAGCAAGAAATCTCCCATCAGGCATTCAAGGCAAATTTGTAGCCACATAAGTCTAAGTTGATAGGAGTGGTGATGCATAAGTCTCTTACCCCAGAGAGCCTCTGCCCTCTCCGGAGCACTCTATGGATTCTGAAGAGGTTCACATCCAGAATGGGCCAGACCTGCCACAATAGATACTCCACCCTGTGCTGGTACTGTGAGCCACCAGCTGTGTGTGGCTGCTGAAAAGTGTTTGTTCCTTCTCGTTATTGTGCGTATCTTGGGTGCTTCATCGTCACATGTGACTGATGCTGTAGATATATTTCTGTCTTCGCAGAATGTGACTATAGACTGTGCTGTTAGCCAAGCAATTCAGATATTCAAAAGCATTACCAGTGCTGGCTCCCTGGACAACATTGAGGCAGATGTAGCTAAGTAGCTTTAGAGGATCTAGAAGCTGAGGTGAAAGGCTGGTAGTCTCAGAGGACGGCATGACCCGTGGCCAAAGCGGAGGATGTCTGGTGTTGCTGGTGGCATAGCTGTGTCCCTTCCTGGGTTCAGTCAGAAGAAAATCCTCTTCTGAGTGGGAAAGACACTTAGTCTGAAGCAGTAGTCAGAGCTCACCTGGAAGTTCATCACTCAGTGTAGCTCCATAACAAAATCTCACACACTGTGGCTTAAATCACATAATATGTTGTCTCCATTTAAAGACTGGGAGTCCAAGAAGTCTAAGAGCTCATTTCCTCTGAGATCTCTGCCTGGCTTTGCAGCTGCCTGTCATCAGGGCTCTCTTCTTATGACTGAGCCTCCAGACATGAATAAGCACCCATCCCATCCTCACTCCTCCTGTGAGGCTTAATGTCTCCCCCTTTAATTAATTCTCCTGTTCAAAGATCTTGCTACCAAATCTAAGTATATTTAGAGACACTGGAGCTCTGAACTTGAACATGTGAGTTAGGGAAGCAGTCTAGCCCACAACAGGGCTGCAGGAACTATGCCTTGGAGTCAGAGCCAGAGCAACAGTGAACAGGAGGGCAGAGGCAGAGCTGCCACTGTCAGGACTCCTTGTTCAATGCCTGGACTGAGCATAGTGAGATCAAAGCTCAGCACTGGCTTCTGGAGGAAGTGCCGTGTTTCACAACTGTATACTGAATTTCTACCCAGAGTGAGCACCATATTTCCCAGCTGTGTATGATATTTCCACCTACAATAAGGGCTGTGTTTCACAGCTGTGCACTGCATTTCTACCTCACATGACTGCTTTTAAATTACTGACTTTCCATACCACCGTTCCCAGGATATTTCTTGAGACATATTGTGTGCTTCTGCCTTCATATTACCTTTGGTGGTTCATGTCTGTGATCCCATGTTTGAGATGAACTTTAATGGAACTGCTAAATGCTCCAGCCCTGCTTCGGGTAGCAGGTGGACTGACCAAACTGCAAATCAAAGAACCCAGAATTTATAGGTAGAAAGGCTTGATTGTAAATTCTGGGTTGCCACTCCTCACTGGGGCTTTGGGCATGTTACCTGCAGCTTGGTTTCCTCATCTATACCGTGAGAACACTATTGCCTTGGATATTGTGGGAGAGACATTTCATTATCTATAAAAAGGCACAAGATTCTGTGGAATATGGGCTCTCAGTCAAAAACACAATCATTATTATCATGCCACTTTGTCTTTGGAGAGACTTTTTCTACATCTTGGAGGACACTGTCTCACACCCTGACTGTGGTCACTTCCCCTTTGTGGTGTGTTATACAACATCTTTCTCTTTTATATTGTTGTATGTGAACACACATGCATTAGGGCACACTCGCATACATGCATACACACATGTGCACTCACACACATACATACAGAGCACACACACATATGAACACACATACACATGTACACACACATACAGAGATACACATAGACACACACACACACACACACACACACACACACACACACACTGATATAGATAATGTCAGAGTCCTACTCCTATCTTTCCACCTCCTTTCTCCTGCTAAAAGCTACTTATTGTGAATTTTCAATTCTCCACCTGAAGAATTTTGCTCCTGGGCACTAGAATATCCTTCGTCTTCATCCAAAAGAAGTTGGAAGCATCAGAAAACTTAGCAGCTCCTACAGCAATAGGTCGGGAGTTGGTGGATAAACCCCCATGCCACCTTGTTTCTTGAAGAGAATGACTTTTGAGACCATTCTTCACTGTCTCCTGCACTGGCTTCCTTCCCTATGGAATGACCCTATGTGTTGGTCATTCTTCACTTCCTGACTACAGCTTCCTGGGTTCTCCATGTGACTCCCATTCCAAACCTCATTTCAGCATTTGCTTCTGGGGACTCAATCCTAGACACAAATGTGTGTCATATTTCACCAGCTACATGCTTCTCCCACAGTTTCTCAATGAGGCTAATCATAGGCTCTGAACAACCAGGACATCTTACACACAGTGGCCACAAGGATGCTTAGGTTATTCTTCATTGGTAACTCCAGTGCCTCAGAAGACTTGCTCTAGGGAGACCTGCCACAATGCACATAGATGTAGACCAAGCCACAGCAGAGGAAATGCTGCCATAGCATTTAAGGAATGACATCAACTGATACTGCTAAGTGCTCAACAGAAAAGTGTCAGCAAAGCAGGTTCTTTCTGATTCCATATGGCAACCTGGGACCTCATGGTCACAGCAGCCTAAGTCCATTACTATAAGTTCATTACTCAATACCACAGAAAAATGTGTAACTCAGAAATATCTTCCACTGACATTACAAAAAAAAAAATGATTTCACCTAGGTCTGGCCACTCTCCCGGGAGAGCGTCCAGCTGACTTTGCCCTGTCGCTGAGCATCTGTCAGTGAGACTCTGCTCAATGCCCATGCTCAGCTCCCACTCCATATGCATCATCTGCTGGAGCTGCATATTTTCTTGGCTGCTGGCCACTGCAAACTTTGTGTATATCTGAACACATTCATCACATACTCAAACCTTTAGTCAAAAGGGTATTAACTCTGCAGTGTTGGAGGGTCTTGTCTGAGGAGCTGAAGTTTTAGACTTGATGGAGAAGATGAAGTAGCACAGTCCTATCCCTGTTAACACAAGACAGCAGCTCCTCTAACTTAGACCTGTATTTAAAAATGCATAAAGACTCAAAAGCAATAGAGAGTGATGAAGTCTATAAACGGTGCAAGGTATTTCCTTTACGACTGAGGGCTTAGTGTTGGTACCTTCTCTAATGACTCAAAGGATAAATTTCAGTCCATGAGCCAGCAGACTAAGTGACTCTCACACACCACTGTCAGGAAGTTCCACGTCCATCACACACATCACAGAAGGTCCCTGATCCCTTTGTACAGCTGAGTTCAGAAACGTTGGACATATGCCACTTTCAGTCCTAGACCAATGAAACCTCAAACAGTTTTCCCATCACATAGATCTTGATTCCTTTTTTAACTTTGATTGACTAGCTCTCACACTAGTCCAGGTTTGCTTTCATCCACTTTCTGAGTATAGATTAACGGTGATCTATCCACCATTCTCTCTCTTTATCTTTAAAGATTTATTTATTTTTATTTCATGTATATGATCTTTTTCCTATATGTAAGTACACTAGAGGCCAGAATAGGACCTCAGATATCCTGGAATTGGAGTTAGATATGATTATGAGCCATGTGGATGCTGAGAAACAAACCCAGATCCTCTGGAAGAGCATCATGTGAGTGCATAACCACTGGGCCATCTCTCCAGCCCCTTGCCATTTTATCTTGATGACATTTTGTACTATGGCAAAGCATACCATATGGGCCTTAGGCCTGAAAATAGCTGATAAATAGTGTCCATCACAATGACATCCCTTTCTTTGAATAACAAACATGCAGTGAGGCCTGGGCTGCTAGCCTGAGTTTCCACTGTGAGAATCAAATGGCTGGGGAGAGCCTTCCTAGCTGTCACACATCTGGCAGAGACAGCCTTCCTAGGTGTCACACACCTGGCAGGGACAGCCTTCCTCAGTTTCACATATCTGGCAAGGTTTGTCCTTCCTTGGAGTCACACATCTATCGGCAGTGGTGGAGTAAACACCACAAACATATTGTCATGTCATGTGGCTTCCATGTGAAGATGATAACTTCTTTTTTTTTTTCTTTTCTTTTCTTTGGCTTTTTAAGACAGGGTTTCTCTGTATAGCCCTGGCTGTCCTGGAAGTCACTCTATAGACAGGCTTTCCTCGAACTCAGAAATCTGCCTGCCTCTGCCTTCCAAGTGCTGGGATTAAAGGTGTGCGCCACCACTGCCTGGCAATGATAGCTCTTTTACACAGACATTTGCTCCTGATGTCAACAGGCCCTGTAAAGCATTATTTGATTTATTTCTTGTCTTCATTCTCTCTTTAATCTTGGAGCATAGAACTATCTGAGCTAGTGTTATCAATTTCTTTGCCATGAGTTTGGGATCTGTTTGTTTGTTCTTGGTTTATTTGTTTATGATCCCCTGAAATTTTTTGGAGTCCCCTAGCAAATAATGGGCTATGTAAAAAGAACTGACAACCTTGCCTATGTAAACTCATTCCAGTGAACTTGGAATATTTCCTCTCAACTCCAGAACCAGTGGTGTAATATTATTACATTCTGAAACGGGCCTTAGCCAGAATATTGACAGTATTGGCATCTGGGAGCAGCTTGTCTCTCCCCTCCACCTCTTCAGAGGGCTATTGGTAAATATTTGGTGCACAGCAGGCAAAGGTCAGACCTGCATTTGGCACAAGAAGTTAAGACCTTACTGAGGCATTTGAACAATTTTCAGAGGCATCAGAGCTATTTCTCCAAGTCAGTGATCTCAGTCCTTTGTTTACTAGTACATCCCAGAGCCTACTATAGTGGAGCTTACAGCATGTCCCAGAGCCTACTATAGTGTAGCTTACAGCGTATCCCAGAGCCTACTGTGGTGGAGCTTACAGCATATTCCAGAGCCTACTGTGGTGGAGCTTACAGCATATCCTAGAGCCTATTGGGTGGAGCTTACGGGGTTCAAAATCTACCTGTGCAAAGACTGAAGATGGGATGGCTCAGAGATACCTACACAAAGGAAGGTCATTTATGATGGAGTCATTTGCATTTTAATATGTCAGAGCTGTGCCTGCCCACACTGAAGGTTAAGGTGGGCAAAGCCAGATGTCATGACTTTATGGATGACTACTATGACAGTGACAGCCACAACTCAGGCTGGCGCTGAGGGCTAAGGAATGGTACAACCTTCTGAGAGATGCTCTTGATGCTTGGTAAAATTCAGCACAAGACAAAATCTATTCTTCTCTCCATATACAGATTCTGAGTCTTGAAAGATACAGTGTGTATTAACACTTCACACATGTGTCCAAGAAGGAATTACATTCTGAGTTCAGGGTCACATGTCTATATGAGTTAATTATCTTCTAATGTTGGTGGGACATGAATAGTCATTCATTAGAAACTCTGTTCCTACTCAGTGCTAACAATGCCCCCTGCCCAAGCAATTCTTCCAAAGATTCTAACACCCAGGATTCATGCTGCCTGCCTGAAAGTCAATACCTGAGTCAGGTGGCACAGGGAAGAAGAACTCACTGATAGAACAGACATCCAAAGATGAGGTGTCTGGGGAACGACTCAAGCTATCCAAAAGTGTAAAAGATTCACAGGTAACTCTATGAGCGGACAAAGAGGTCTCTGGGGAAGAAAGGCAGGACAGTGTGTTTGTATGTCTAGGAGCATGGGATTCTGAAGGAGGCAGCAGCTGTCATGGAGAATTATCTGTAACACAAGAATGACAGAAGGAGCCATGTTTAAGGAATCACAGAAAGGGTTACTCCCCAGAAATTATGCTCCATTGTCTAATGGGCTTTGTTATCTTGTAATAATGCCCTATGGTCAAGATGGCTCATGGCAGGGAATTGACAGTGGACAATTACCTCGAGGAAAAAGCACATTTAATTTTTTCTTTGTCCTCTGTTCTCCATTCCATCCTTTCTCTGCCTTTTCTTACTCAGATATTAATTTTAATTGTAAACATAATGTTTTAAAATATTAAGGCTTTGGGTTATTTTTAAGTGTTATCATCTCTTCCTACTAACCAAAGGGATCTAGTTGTGTGGATGCTAGCAAGATGTTTAGTCAAAAGCTCTTTGTTCTTTAGAATTAAATGGTTTGGATGCTAGCTACTGCCCTCAACGTTGCTGCTGCTGATGATGATGATTAGAGAGGGCCCTTTAGCTCCTTACAGTCCTTCCTAGGATAGTTGCATCGAAATGTTTTAGCTAAAAGACCAATTGAGGGTTTTTTTTTTTAACAATCTGTGAGTCACCTGTCCCATCTAATCTTTATTTATTAACTAAACACTTTTATTGAAATGATATTTATGGGAGAAAGTACACACATTTTTTTTTTTATCCCAAGGGAACACAAACATTCAACCAGGTCAAGAAACTGAACATGTCAGAGATTGTTCATCTTTTAGTCATGACCTGCTCCTGATCTGCATCCTGAATTCTAATCATAGAAACCAATTAAATGTTTTTTCCTGACTTTGTGTGAATAGAGTTGTGCCTTTTTATGTATTTCTGACTTCCTTCACACAACTTTTTTGTGACACTTATTTGCACACAGTTTAGGTTCATTTATTCCTAGTATTCTGTGATATTACTCTGTCTGCATGCACACATGTGTGCACATTTATGTGTATATGCATATTGGGTCAGAGGACAGTCTGGGATGTTATTCCTCAGAGGCTGCCCACAATATTTTTGAGACAGTGTAATAGCTATTCCTGATTGTCAACTTGACTATATCTGGAATGAACTACAATCCAGAATTGGAGGGCTCACCTGTGATCCAGATCTTGAGACTAGAAGACACAGATTTCTGACCTGGATCTTCACATGGAGATCTTGGGGCATAGTGGCTATGAAAAGCTTAGGCCTAGGCAAGGTAGCATACACCTTTAATCCCAGGAGACTAATGCAAGGAGATTGCTGAGTTTTAACCAATTTTTTCCTTCAACTAAACCATAGCTCTGATAATCAATACCCGCAGGGAGCCCCCTTGCCATTCATTCACTCTTTCAGGCAGCCAGTCTTTACAGTCAGTCAGCAGAAAGTACAAAAACTTAAATCATGCCCAGCAAAAGGCACAGTCATGAGTAAGAGTTAGACTCTTATTTTAATTAGAATCATTGTCTCTAGGTTAACATTCAAAATGGGGTTTTAAGAAGTAGTAGAGTAATGGCATTCATATCTAAGCAAAGACCACTGTAGAGCAAAAAGAAATGTATTTTGGCATTTGGAAAAATAGTTGCAGACAGTTTGCATGTCACTGCAATGAGAATTTCAGACAAAAGAAAGCCTGGATGAGATACACACAGTGGACTCCTTCAAACTCTGCTAGATGTGTAGTAGTTGACACTTATACTCTGCAACCTCCTCCATATAAAGGCACAGATTATAAATCTGCAAAGCTTTTGGGGACTCATTGTCTGTGCTGTAATCGCTCAACTTTGCTGTACAGCAGCAGCCATAGAAAATCTATAAACAGATGAAAGTTCTTTTCCTGGGCTCCAGGAAAACTTTGTTTTATAACCATTGGAGTCTGTCAGCCCTGGCCAAGAGAATCATCCAGGTAGCCCCCTTGGCTGGGATGTTGCTGACTTCTATGTCACTGTGACCAAACACCGGACAAAGCCACATAAGGATTTATTTGGACCCACAGTTTCCATTGTAGTGGAGAAGGCATGTGGAGTGGTCCCATTCATGATGGTGGTAACTTGGGAGGGAAGCTGTTCATGTGGCATGGACCAGGAAGCAACAGGTTGAAAGCAAGTATGGTGTCACAGTCAAAGTCCCAACCCGAAAAGTTTACTTCCTGAGCCAGGAGCCTCCTCTAGCCTCCACAGCCTTCAAACAAGCAGCACATGCTGGAGACCAAACTTACAAACCGTGCTTCTGGGGTGAGCACTCCAGATTCAAACTCTAACACATACACTGGTGATTCTGCAAGGACTTACTTCTCAGTTTCTAATTGATGTAACAGAGCCCAGCCCACTGTGGGTAATAGCATCCTTAGACAGGTGGGTTTGGGCTGTGTAAGAAAAAGAGTGACCTTAAACCTGGGAGCAAGCTAGTCAGCAGATTCCCTCCATGGTTTCTGCTTTATGCTCCTGCCTTAAGTTCCTACCTTAGTGTCCCTTAACAGTAGACTATAACCTATAGGCTAAAATAAATTATTTCCCCTTCAAGTTGCTTTTGGATATATATTGATTTTCACAGGGATAGAAAGCAAAGCAGGGTTGAGCAAACTCATCCTTTTCCTGTAGACTGGTTACAAAATATCTCAAACATTTGGTGATTAAGTAGGGTTCTATAGAGCCTCCAAATGTATCCCAGAAAGCCAGCACCCATCCAAACCTAGAACCTGGCCCAGAAGAATGTTTGCCACTCAAAGTGAGGTTTCCTCTGGGGCTTTGCCATATTTAGCTTGAAGAACACATAGACGCAGAAAGAAACTCTGGCCACTTTTCTCTAGGCACTTTTTCTATGGGCAATATCTACAGGATGGGAGACAAGAGTGCAGACCACAGGCAGGTGCACAGATGCTCCACACAAGGTGAAGCTTCTGGGTTTTAGGTAACACCATGGAAAATACCAAAGACATCTTTTCTTTCTTCAAAATTGTTGAAACACATGAAAGGAATTCTGATGAGTATATAGTCTAGAAGTACCCAAAAATATGGTGCATAAATGTGGCCCCTCACTGGTCTCTCACTTCATTCTCTAGAGTTAGAGGTAAGCGACCCAGGTTTTGAGAACAGCTGTTTCACAGGGACTGTCTAGGACTCAGGTCTTGCTTGCCACCTATGGCTTGGCCCTCTCCTGGCCACTGTTCCCATCTGTGGGATCCATGCAGAGCCTTGCATGGCTGTGGACTTCACAACAGAAATTCACAGTAAAAAGGTGTACTACTTGTAAGTTCTGTGTGATATGAGTGTCTGCAAATTGAAGCTATAACAAGGTGTCTGAGCCTCTATGTCCTCCAGCTGGCCAAAGAGAGCTGGCGGTGTGTGGAGTGTGGCACACTGAGTTTGCTCCTCTGGGATTGGTCTAGGAAGAATTCTGGACATCCTGTGTATTCAGATTCTTTTCTTTATTCCTCTATCTCCAGCTCCATTCCTCTGGGTATAGCGAAGGTATCTCTGAAATGAGGGTCTTAGGACCTGCTTCTTGGAAAAAAGTGAAAGGTGGGGAGATAGGGCTTCTTGCTCTGCTAGCTCATGTCTTTTGAATGCCAAGATACTGGGAAGTGTGCCCTGAGCTATCAGTACTAGGGGTGAGGGTTGTTTCCCTCAGTGCACTTGCTGCTGGAACTGGATTCGGAAAGAACAAGGGGAAGCCCAAAGTCCAACCTGTTTCAAACACAGGGCTTGAAGGGCCTGCCTGAATCTTTGCCCTTGTCATCCACATCTAGCTCCCTATGTCCTCATGGAAGTGACCAGCCCCAGATGAAAGAGTTACCAGATGGCAGTTCTTACAAAAGAAAGGATTTAATTGGACTTGTTCACATTTTCTGAGGCTTAGTGCATTATCCTCATGGTGAGAAGCCTAGTGGCAGGCAGGCAGGCATGGAGCTGAAGGAGCCAAGAGTTCTATATCTGGATCCACAAGCAGCAGAAAGAGAGAAGGCCACTGAGCCTGACTTGGCCCTTTAAAACCTCATCCCCAGGGGCACACTTCCTCCAACAAGACCACACCTCCAAATCCTTCTCAAGTAGTGCCACTCTTTAATGACTAAGCATTCAAATACATGAGCCTATCAGGGCCACTCTTATTCAAACCACCACAGACCCCAAGCCAACTTTAGAAGCCATAGCACAATCCTCCCAAAAGGTTTCCACCCTCTAGCCTGAGGTGTATAAGGAAGGTTGCTTTATACCTGCTGTCTGAACAAAGAGAGAAAACGTTCTCTCTCTCTTTTTTTTTTCACCAGAAAGTGCACTCTGTGTTAATGTTCTGTGTGTGACTGTAACATGACTCCACACCCATCATCATTTCCCCAACAGAACCTCCCTGGGAATTTCTGTACAACTTTTGCTGTACTCTGACAGGTCTCACTCAATCACCTTGGGATTTTTTTATTTGCTCTTTTCTCTGTCAGACACTAGAGTGAATTTTAGTTCCATTCTCTCTGTACCCTTCACTGAAGTATTTGTACTTTTGATACCCTACTCCCAGCAGTGTCTGAAGGAAATCCTTGCCTCTAGTCAGAATCTCTTGTGTTTTCAACAGAACTGACTTCATTAGAATAGATCCTGGGACACTCTGTTAGATCTTTGGGCCCTCTCTATCATGGCCTGACTTATCAATCTTGTTTAACTAAATCCCTGGAACCAATGCCTTTAGCCTTGCTTCTGCCTCCATATCTTTTCAGAAAATCCTTCGAAAGTATTCTATAAAGGTGTAAGAGCGTGATCTGAGAAGTCTTGCTGGCAGTCTTACATGCTATCTTCTTAAAAGCATTCTGTCTTATCCCTGGGGATTAGATCATGAGAAAATGATGGATGGATGGATGGATGGATGGATGGATGGATGGATGGATAAATAAATGAGTGAATGGGTGGATAAATGGACCACACATTGGTGGGTAAATATCAGGTGAATTAGTTAGGGTTCTTTAGAGAAACAAAGATGTGTATATATATATACATATATATATATGTATATATATATATATATACACATATATATATATGATGTATATATATATCATATATATATGTATATATATATGTATATATATGCATACACACACACATATGTGCTTACAGGTTGTGCTCAACTAGTCTAACAATCAACAGAAGGTCCAAGAATCCTGTAGTTGTTCAGTCCACAAGGTTGGATATCTCAGCTAGTCTTCAGTACATGCTGGAATCCCAAAGAAGTAGGTTGTACTGCCAGTGAACAATGCACTTGCTAGCAAGAGTGATAGCAAGCTGATAGAGGAGGCAAGCTTCCTTCCTCCATGTTCTTTATATAGGCTTCAGAAGAAGGTATGTCCCAGATTAAAGGTATATCTTTCCACCTTAAAAGATCCAGATTAGAAGCGGCTTTTCCCATTCCAAGTGACCTAATTAAGAAAAAAATCCCATTTTTGGATTTTAGTTATTTCCATGTAGTCAAGTTGACAACCAAGAATAGCCATCACAGTTGGGCAAATGAATGAAAAGATGGCTGAGATGGTCAGATAAATTAGGATGTGGACTAGATGGATAATGGATGAATTGAAAGAGAAACGAGATAGAAAAATAAAGTTAATCTTCTATTTTTATAAATATTATTTCCATTTAATTTACTATAATTGGTGTTAAGTTCCTGAGACAGAACACACCTTCTGCAGAATACAGCAAGTTCTGTAATCTATTTTCTGCCTCCTATAGAAGTATGGCAGACTCTCAAATATCTCATTGCCATTCTGACTCATGGTCTATGCTGTAAATAAAAGAAACCATATAATGTAAGCATTCACTGATTTCAGTGGAACTGTCTCCTGTTGAAGCTGCTATCAATTGAAAATACAGTGTCTCAGGAATACACTTCAGACAACTCACATCCTGGTCTCCATAGCTTAGCAACTTAGCACAAGGCAGAGGTCATTGTTTTCCTCACGATCTGTACCGAATGCAAAGCTGTGGCATGTCTCTACTGTCCTGCACAGGAAGAGAGAGTGTTGCCAAGCCAACATAGGGCACCCATCTGTCATGCCAGCACTTGGAAGGTAGAGGGCAGAAGGATCATGAGCTCAGGCCAGCCTGGACTACATAACAAACACTTGTCTCAGAAAAGTATCTTACTACACATTGCTAGTCCAGGGGTGCAGGAGAATCAAAATTTAAAGTTGAAGGTATAGCTTCTCCCGAATGCTTCTGGTTTGCACCACAATAAAACCGATTAAGATGAGACCTCATAGGTTAGAGACTCCATTCACAAAGACTTCCTCAGCACATAACATACTGAACAGGCATGTGCAGAAACTCCCAGAAATGTCCTCACTAGCCTAAACATGAGGTTGAAATGTCTACTCTGACAGAATTATCCCTTCATCCCACATTCTGGGTAGGATCGGGCAATGTGCTCCTGGCTGTACTCTCTCCAGGCAGATCCCATCCTGGCATTTTCGAAGTTATACTGTATGCCATACGACGTTCTAAGTCATAGCTCATTTGTTCATGAGCCAGTCCTCGATGGTGAATCACTTTAGACTGCATTGAATAGGTGAGAGAGGTGAGCCTACAGAGAGAAAGTAAGTGACCTCACTGACTTGGGGTCAGACAGCCATGAAGAGGCAAAGCTAAGTTTCGCCCAGTGTCTAAACTCAGTGCCTTCGTCTCAGCACTGCCTCCCTGACCATTTGCCTGACCCTGACAGAACTCTGAACAACGTTGTCTTATATTTGTACTGTTCTGTTCACATGCCAGGCACTGGCTGTGACTTTCCAGTGCATGAGATGCATCTAAGTTACAGAGGGACAGAGTTTTTAATAGTTTCAGTTGAATTAAGCAGTAAATTAAGTTAAAGGACCAAGGACTACTTGGGTCACTCACATGGTCTCTGAAGAAGTCGTGCTGAGCTAGGAGGGTCGGAAGCAACTGAGACGTGTCCTTGATTGTTTCCTAGATTCTGAAATGTCGCACGCCATTCCATCATTTAGAAGAATTGAGCTCTGCTTTTGATCATTCACCTGTCTAAGTGGCTTGTCTCATTTTAGCTCATTGGAAAATATTGAATTGAGACACACCCCAAAAATATAAAATAAAATCAAGCAGAGTGTCTTCATTAGTGATTCATTGCTATGAAGAGACACCATGGCCACGACAACTCCTATAAAGGAAAACATCTAATTAGGTCTGGCTTATACTTCAGAGGTTTTGTCCATTATTGTCATAATGGGAAGCATGGCATCATGCAGGCAGACAGGTGCTGGAGGGGCTGAGAGTTCTATGGTTTGATCCGCAGGCAGCAGAAGGAGATTGCCACACTAGGCCTAGCTTGAGCATATTGAGATCTCAATGCTCACCTCCGCAGTGACACACTTCCTCCCACAAGGCCATACCTACTCTAACAAGGCCGCACTTCCTAAGTGAGCAATTCCTTATAGGCCAAGCATTCAAACACATAAGTCTATGGGGGTCATGGCTATTCAAACCACCACACAAAACAATACTAAGAAGCTATAAGCAAGCCTCAGCCAGGTAAGACCCTAGGCTGGCCCTGACTAAGCCATTCTTTATCTCCCTGATGCTGCTGTCCTATAAAGTGTCTGTGAAAATAAAAGGGTAGAAAGCAGGGTTGGTGCACAGCATCTCCCTGATGCTGCTGTCCTACAAGTGAAATGAAATGTGTGAAAATGAAAGGGTAGAAAGCAGGGTTGGTGCACAGGAGAGAACAGGAACTCAGGGTTGTGTTGTTGTTGGCTGGTTTTTAAGACAAGGGCTTGCATTGTATCCCTGAGGAGCCTCAACCTCCCAGTCTTCCTGCCCCAGCTTTTAGGATGCTGAAGTTTCAGGCAATGTCAGTGTGCTCAGCTGGAGTGTGTGTTCCAAAGGTGGGAAAGCTGTGAGCAATTCAGAGAGGTAACTGAGAGCAAAGAAGAAAGATACTGTGCCGAGAAACAAAGATGAGTCTGGGTGACACATTGTAAATACTCTGGACAAAAGACATAATAAATGCCCCATGATTCATGGTGTGGACAAATTGAACTGAACAGTGTTTTCAAAGAAGAAGGAAATTGAAGGTCTTAACAACACTGGAGTATGGGGCTTCAGTGAAAAAACGGGTTCACGATCCATGCTTGCTTGGCGTGCTTGAGGTATGGGTTTAGAGTATGACTCAGTAGTGCTCTTCAGGCCTTGGGGTTCATCCCAGCACTGAAAAAGGAGAAACAAAACATACAAAAGCCTTCATGTGTATTATACCTTAGACCAATAGAGACAAGGTGATACAGAGTTTAGTTAAATTCTGAAGTACTGAGAACCCAGGGTAGAGACAAGGGTACAGATGTGGCCAGTTCTAGTCCACAGCCAGGTTGTGTAAATAAATTTCCATTTAATGCAGTTGCAAACACAGTATTCATTTGCATGCACTCTGGAGCATCAGCAGGTGTTCAGAGCAGCCGACTAGCCAGAGGCTTTGGTGAGTTGCCAGGCAAAGCCTTGGAAAACCAGCATGGCTGGCGGCAAAGCCCTGGTGTTCATCCTGTGCTGTCCACACTCCCGCCTCAGCTTCCCTGAAGAGGCAGGTATTGCTCAATAGGTGCCTTCTCTTTTTTTCTCAGTGATGAATGTGGAATCCAAGAGATGCCAGGCACACCTGTACCACTGAGTTCTGACACAGCCCTGGTGTATCCTCTTCCCACAGAACTAGATTGAAAAGGGAACAATCCAATCTGAGAGGGCTTAGGTAGCTAACAGGAAAACACTTTCTGGCTTTGATTTGGGGAGAGGGTCTCATGTATCCCAACTTAGTGCCCGAGTCCATTTGAAGCTGAGGAAGTTTGGACTCCCACTCTGCTGCCTCTATGTCCCAAGTGCCAAGATTACAGGTATGTGTCACCATGCCCTATTTATATGGTGCTGGGGATCAAATCCAGGCCGTTATTCCTCCAACAGTAACATGCCACGAATGCCCTAAAAGGAAAAATAACTCAAATAAAAAACAAAAGTCATTAAAATAAAAAAAAAAAGCTAGATGTGTCTTTTTAAAACAACATGCTCTGCTGCAGCGTAGGTGGGATTTTACACGCTGTGGCCATGTGGGTACATTTGAACCAGGAGGAACTTAGTGTTCGTGAGGGTGTGTGTGTGTGAGCAGCCATGAGCAAAGCAGGCTACGTGCATTCAGAAACAGTTCTTTTTTTTTTTTTTTTTCCAGACACGGTTTTCCTTCAGGAAACTCTTTGGCTCCGACATGTTTGTCGAGCGTGATTCATGGCATTTCAGTTAGGATTGTCCAGTGGGTAATTGCTGCTTCAAAACCAGAGAAACAGATGTAGACCCTGAACCCTGGCTATAAATTCCTGTTTTATGATTGTGGTTTTCAAATGTGCTGTGTCACACTGACAAACACACAGTGACTCTCCAACAAAATGAATTTGACTCTCAAACTTTTGGGGATTTGGGTTTGTTTGTTTTTGCTTGTTGTTCATTAGACCATTGATCAAGTAGAGAAAATAGAAGAGGGGCTCCCTGTTAGAACAGGTGCCCTGTGGAGGAGCATCAGCATTGGGATGGTTCTTTCTAGCTATGTAAATCAGGTTTAAAGTGACATCACTCATTTACACTTCATCGTGAACAAATTAGCTCAGTTTTTACTCTCTGTCGTGTTCATTAGTCACTATCATACCGGAGCATGTACTTATAGATTATGTTCATTGGCGCTTTCCTAACTTCTATTTAAAAGAAAGACTTCAGGGAAGAATCGTGTTTTCAAAAGGTGAGAGAAGAAGATTTACTGACCAAAAAAAAACAAAGATAACAAATGTGGCTAACTTGAGTCTGCTTTTGAATTAGCACTTCCTAAGAGCCTCAATGCCTGCCACTGGTGTAATTAATCCATGATGAGAAATGATTCACTGACTAGTGAGTCCCATTGCATTATAAGGAGTCCATAATATCCCATCCACACAGATTTAAATACTGATCAAGTTCATTTCCCTACAATTAAAAGAATCTCGAGGTGATTATAAATCTGAATTATCCTTGTGCAAAGAAAGAAATTCCCCAATCGCAGGCACACACCACACCACAGCCACAGAGAGCCTTGCTAGAGACTAGATCCTCTCAGACAAGGAACTGCTATCTTGGGGAGTTCAGCTGTGTCCCTTTGCAAAAGGGTAATCCTAGCAGGGCTTGTTGCTTGTTAATACTGCCCCACCCCAGGAAAAGCTGAGGGGGGTGACACCTTCCCCACCACCTGCTGTGCTCAACTCTGCCTTAATTGCCCATGGCCTGGGGAAGGGCTTAACTCTAGAGGGGATATGGTCCCCATCTACAAAGCTGTGGGAAGCTGTCATCTCTGCTGAGATACACACTTTCCAAGTGTGGCTAGTTGGGGGAGGAGCACCCACACACACCTGTATCGGTGACTTCTCAACTGTGCTTTGTAAGAAAGCCCAGTAAACTCAAAAAAGTTCCCCAGAGTGACCTCTAAGTAGTACTGACCTCTGTCCTTGGAACCATAGGTTTAAGGAGAAGGGTTAGATAGGGCTTAGGTCTCCTGAAGAAAAGGAATTTTAGCACAAGCACATAGAGGAGGAATATTGTGGAGGACATTTTGAAGAACCTGGACTCCTCCTCTCTCTCCTGTGACCACTGCCTCCCTGCACTTTGGGACCCTGATCAGCAATTTCAGCCAGGAGGTGCAGCAGCCTCCTGGAGAGAGGGCACCTGAGACACAGGTGTCTGCCATGGTGCCAAGCTTTCTCACCTCTAACTTACATTATATTTCAGTTTCATTCAGTTCCTCTCCCCCTTTCTCCATACCTATTCATCCACCTCCAGTACTGGGTGTCCATGGCTCTGTTTCCAGGGAACCCAGAACCTTAAGGAAGTATTCTGGGCCAGTAAGTCTCTTGGACCAAGCAGAATGTCACATATAGCCCAGCGTTTTGTATCTTTACAATTGTTCACTGGTGGTTTAAGTGGTCATTTTGTAAATTCTCATGTGCTCCCTCATTTTGGATGTGTGTTGTCTTTGAAGTCGACGGCTTTCTAATAATAAACCCGTTAAAAAATGGACAGCTACAGAAATGAGAGCAAAACAGCATGTACTTCCAGTGAGGTCTCTCCCTTCTAGCACTCCGAGCTTCCTAAGCTGCAAGTATAGGGTACCTTCCTAGGGACTCTGCCTCCATGAGGGAGTGTGCCGCATGCTCCCATCCTGTGCCAGGACAGCCAAATAACAGCAAACTAGTCAGAGCTGCATTTCAGCAAGAGTGGGTGTACCTGACAGGCTCCCCTATGTGTTGGTGTCCATTCCTCTCAGCAAAAGAGGATGGGAGTCCAGGCTTCTCCACTCATCTCCTTGCCAGCCTAATATGGGAGAATTCCCAGGTAGGCAGAGAAGGAAGGGGGGGGGGAGGGTTGGCCCTGCCTGGCATCTTCTTTCTGGTGTCCTGCATCCAGCAGGAGAAGCTGCAGGTGGCTTCCCTTTTGAAATGCTGGCTGCTTGGCTGCATCTATACCAATTGCCTCTGGGTTTTTGAGAACAACTAAAAAAAAAAAATTCTGATCCATCCCATGGGCTGAGTCAGTGTAACCAGTTTAAAAAAAGAGAAGAGAAATCCTCTTATCTGAACTTTGTTTTTGTTTGTTTGTTTGTTTAACAGGTGTGATTAGACAAGGGTGGTCTGAGCCAAGCCTAGCTTTCAGAATTATAAAACCCTCATACCCGGTTTTCAAAATATACATTAAGTTATGTGTGGGAACCTGTGCCTGATGAAGAGGCCACCAACACACTCCCTGTGCATGGACTGTGGGTTGGTGTGAGTTCAGAGGGAACACAGATCTACCAACCTCTGGACCCTGTAGCCTCAGGTAGGTCCCGGTGTCCCTGGCAAAAGTCCCACAGCTAGAAACAGGAGGCTGAGATACTGCTAATATTCCTTCTGTGTATTTATTGAGAAGTTACAGGCAGTTACTTACATTCTGTGGATGGTATACAGATGAGGAAACTGAGTCCTAGAGAAAATCAGTATTTTCCCAGACACACAGATGGCCAGTGGCAGATACTGTTTTCACCAACCAGAATCTAAAATCTAAAATTCCTCCTCTCTCCCTCCCCCCCCACTGTCTCTGTTTCTCTCTCTCTCTCCACACATACACACACACACACACACACACACACACACACACACCACCCTCGGTCTCTCTGTTCTGCCTCTCACTTTATTTCTGTGTTTGTGAGAGAGAGACTGGCAACAGAGAAGGGATGGGGGCGTGGATAGAAAGAAGATCAAGGAGAAAGAAGAAACAGAGTTTGGTGCAACTAATCTGTGACTGCTCCAGGTGTTTCTGCCTGCAGGGGATTTTTAAATCTAAGTAGATCCCAGAAGGGACTTTTCTCTCCCCTCCGGAGCCAGGACAACCCCTTCAGCGAGCTCAGCAAGAGCCTGCAAGAGTGAGAAAAAGGAAGGAAAAAAAATAAATAAAAGACGATGAAGAAGGAATAAAGACTGCAGGCGCAATGGAAAGTTTCCCGGCCAGAGAGGCTTCCTTCTGCGAGCGGTGGCGGGGCTCCTGATGGGCAGTTCGGGGCTTGCAGAGTGCTTTTACAGGAGTGGAAAGATACCTAAGTTGCAAGGGCTTGGCCAGGAACAGCAGAGCAGGGAGGAATTTCAGAGGCGGGCTGAGGGCGAGGGTCTCCCCGCCAGAGCCGGGCAAATGAAAAGGCGCAAACCGCAGCCGCGCTCCCGCTCCTCCCTGCGCTCCTGGCATTGTTTGCACGCTGAGCCGTGGGGAGCACCGCGCGGCTGGCCGCTGCCTCGCTGGCTGCCGGCTCTTGCAGGGCTGCTGGGAGTTTTTAAGCGCTGTGAGAATCCTGGGAGTTGGTGATGTCAGACTGGTTGGGTCATTTGAAGGTTAGCAGCCCGGGAAGGGTTCACCGAAAGTTCACTCGCATATATTAGGCAATTCAATCTTTCATTCCGTGTGACAGAAGTGGTAGGAAGTGAGCTGCTCCGAGGCAGGAGGGTCTATTCTTTGCCAAAGGGGGGGAACCAGAGTTCCCGTGCGCTGCGGCCGCAGGACTGGGATGCCGAGGACGCGAGCCACCCGGGCAGGGCGCGTCTGGGCACCGGCGGGGTAGGACCCGCGCGCTCCCGGAGGCCTGCGCGGGCGTCGCCTGGAAGGGAGAACTTGGGATCGGTGCGGGAACCCCCGCCCCGGCTGGATCGGCCGAGCGAGCCTGGAAAATGGTAAATGATCATTTGGATCAATTACAGGCTTTTAGCTGGCTTGTCTGTCATAATTCATGATTCGGGGCTGGGAAAAAGACCAACAGCCTACGTGCCAAAAAAGGGGCAGAGTTTGATGGAGTTCGTGGACTTTTCTGTGCGGCTCGCCTCCACACCTAGAGGATAAGCACTTTTGCAGAGCGCGGTGCGGAGAGATCATGTTTGACTGTATGGATGTTCTGTCAGTGAGTCCCGGGCAGATCCTGGATTTCTACACCGCGAGCCCGTCCTCCTGCATGCTGCAGGAAAAGGCTCTCAAAGCCTGCCTCAGTGGATTCACCCAGGCCGAATGGCAGCACCGGCATACTGCTCAATGTAGGTTTATTATTTTTTTTTTCCTTTCTTTTACCAAGAAAAAAAAAATGTCTCTCTTGCATGCAATAAAGACACTGGAATAAAGTGCAATGGTGGCAAGACAAAGGGTTTAATGATTTAATGCTGAAGGGGTGTGATAGGCTGCCATGCATATGGATTCCATCTCTGCTGAAATTCCCTCGTAGAGGTTTTCTAGAAACGCCTCCTGCGACCCTGCTGTTCCTTACCACCCTATTCTTTCTCGAAGATAGGTGTTTTTTGTTTTTGTTTTTGTTTTTTTATATGTACGGAAGGAAGGGGAAAATAGAAGGTGACCACGGACTTTGAAACATTCTTCAAGTAGTGCAATCTGATACTCCATGCAATTTGTGTAAAGGATAGAGAGAGGATTTAACTTTGCTGGGATTAGCTACGAGCTCAGTCACACTTCTCCCTTATTTCAACAGTGCGAACTAATTAAAATATGACATGGTCCCTTCAAGGAATGCAACCTCATGAAGGCGGTTGATCGGAGTTCATAATGCACCCGGCAGGATAGCGCAGGATGCTGCCTTCCTTGTTCCCTTTGCTGAGCAAAGGCAATATGTCTTAGGGATGACCCCACTGCCACCTCTCCGAGTCACTTTGTTGGTCTAAGAAGTTGCTGTTTTGCTAGGGAACTCCCGGTCACCAACACCCCTCGGGCTGGCCATTCATTATTTCCATATCTTACAATTCAGTCAGGAGCCTGGACTTGAGTTAAAGGAAAAGAAATCTAAATGGGGTAGCGTCGTTTTCAAAAACAATATTGACTGTTTGGTTATCTGATGCTGACATGGTGCTTCGGCTTCATCGGTCAACAGTAGCTCAGCTGTAGGCCTGAGAAATGACCAGGAGTCCTGGGCAATCTTACATACAGCCGGCTGTGGTGGGAGACTGCAGGATGCTTCGCACCCTGACAGTGATTTAGATAAATGGCTCATCTATCTATCAAAATGTTTTTAGTACTTGATTTGACAATTCATTGGAGCATTAGCCTGAAAATGACATTTTAAATCTTTGTTTTCAAAGAGGTCAAAGTTTAACTGGGAGAAATTGAGTTTTCCTAACAACATTGTGGCTTGTCTAAAGAGAGAGGCAAAAGGCAAAGTAGAGGAGGGGGCAGGGGCAGCATGTCAGCTGACTCTTTGAAACTTTTTCTTAGGAAAAAGGACAAGAAAAAAAAAAGAGAGACTTACTTCTTGGGCCAGAAAATCAACAGGTTTGGAGCTGGAAAATCAATAACTATTTGATGCCAATGGCCTGGCTGTCCAACTTAATATTCATAGAGCCCCATGCAGGCACAGAGAATATCGCTCCAGGAAATGCCTTAATAGTCATCGGCTCCCCAAATACCCTGTCCTCTTCATTATTAATTTTCTTTTTGGAGAAGGCAAAGAAACTTAGCATTAGAAAATATTTTCCAGTCACTAGCATGTCCTCAAGCCCTACTTTCCACAGCAATTCCATCGATGTGACCGTTCTAGTTGGGGTTCTAGGGAACTGGGGACTGGGAAACTTTGACTTGTTAGAGAGGATTGTCCTGAAACAGTTTTAGTAGAAGGGAAGACCTGTCTTGGAAAGAGATTCCGTGGAGCAGAGTTACTTGTAGAAATTCTCCCTTTTGCAATTAGCCTTCCTAACTTGCCTATTAGGTTTCAAGAGTGGAGGGAAAAGCTTTGTTTGTTCTTGAAAAAGTTAAACAAGGGATTTGCTTTATCTGGGGAGAGCGGGTGCTGAATGTGTCACTCGCCTAGAGTGAGCTGATAAGCAAAAACTGTTGATAACAGCAAGGTTTAGCTAATCAAAGAAACCTGCATTAGACAAAGTAAATAAAAGCATTTGACAAAAGGGTTTCAGAAATTCCAGTGTCTTGTTTTTGTAAGCAAGGCAATCAGGGTTCATTGTAATCAGCTTCAGCTAGGGTTTCAACTCATACTCCAACTTGGAGCTGAACGAGTCAAGTGTCAATATTGCCGGTACCCCGCAGACTGGCTCAGACTAGCTCTGTTGTCCACAAACCAAGAAATCCCAGTCCTTTCTGTTGATTCCAGAGATTAAGGATAACTAAAACATTCTTTCAAAAGAAATTCTAGTAAGTATCTGTGTCTTACCGTGCTGGAGCTTTTGAAAGGAAAGCCCTGGGAACCACCTTTGCATAAGTAACAGCTTAAATCCCGGGGACTTAGTTTTCCATTTTACCTAATGGCTGTTTTGAAAAGGTGCAGCTCAACTTTGCTCTTAACACAGAGGAGACAGAGGGGCAGAGAGGAAAGAAAGCCTGGGACTGAATTCCACAAAACTACCTTCAACCTTGTAAGCTTACTTAGGTTTTTAGAGAGAAAGAGAGAGGTTGGGGGAGAGGGTCCATGTGTCTGTGTGTGTTTAAAACCTTTGAACATAATGCCCCCAGAACCTTACTTTGTTAAGTGTTAGAATACTCTATTTTCCTTTTAATGTTAAAGGAAGAAAATTGATATGCCAGCCAGCTGTTGGTTGTAGCAGTGCCTGTGGATTGTTTGGTATAAATATTGGAAGTCAGGATTAGGGGCCACTAAGGGAATGTAGTGTAAATAATAGAAAGACATCCCTGGAAGGCTCTATTGGGGTCACCAGTGTCTATTCAGATGCCTCCTGGATTCTCTTGTTTTTATGTAACTCCAGACATTTTCCCGAATTAATTGCTCTATGGGCATGGCATAAACTCATTTTTTTTTTTTTTTATCTAAATAGAGTTGCTTTTGATGAAGTCACGAGTGTGGCAACATCTTGGCCCTTTTCCCCGTGTTCTCCCATTTCCACACATCAAAAGAGGGGGAAAGAAAGTCTTTTTGCATAGGGGTTTGCCCATTCAGAAGAAATTATTTTTCAAATGAACAGTAGCAATGTGTGATTAAGGAAGAAAAGTTCCCCTCTTAGAGCCCTGAGCTCTGGATTTGAAGCATTAATCGGAATCTAAGTCCCCTCCTAGTGAGCTATAACTTGAGGTCAAAGTGGCAAAATCAAAGTTACCTTCTCAAAGAGACTCAATGAAGACCGACAGCCACCATGTGAACTGAGTGTCGTTTTGAATAAATATTTCAGTGAAAAGGACCAATTGTTTTTCTAAAGTAGGACATAATTTTCTGCTGTTCAGCCACATGACTCAGTAAGTAACAGCATCAGAAGGGAGAGAAGAATGGGGGCTTCTGAAATCTCAGTGCACCACAGGGTCACTCCGAAAGCAAGAGATGATCTTCCCCCTCCCCCAACAGAGAGAGAGAGAGAGAGACAGAGACAGAGACAGAGACAGAGACAGACAGACACACACACACACACACACACACACAGAGAGAGAGAGACAGAGACAGAGACAGAGACAGAGACAGACAGACACACACACACACACACAGAGAGAGAGAGAGAGAGAGAGAGAGAGAGAGGGAAATAATAGAATTCTGTCAATGTCCAGATAAATGGGTGAGTTTGCAAATTAGGACAGGGGAAACAGAAGATCAGCGATAAAATTTTATTGCCAGAAAAGGGTGAATTCCAAAACCCAAGACCAAGTCATGGGAGGGGCGTTGCCCTGGATCTACTTAACCTTGAGCTGTTAGTTTGGACTGGATTAGCAGCCCTGGTTTGAATCAACTGTCCAGTGGGAACAGAAAGGCCTGGCATAGGATGTAACCTTCTTTTCTCTTAATAGATAAGTGACCAGAACGCTGGCTTCTGCTGGGTTGGCTGTCATGAATGAGGGGTCTCCTCATTTTGGACCATCCAGAACCAGCAAGGATTGTCCTGGTTTTATATTTCCATTTTGTCTTTGTTTTCTGATGAATCACAAGAATAAAACGATAGTCTTTAGATTTCACACACTTATTTTTCCGTCAACGCATTAAGCAGGGACATAGCTGAAAAGGAAAGAAAATCTTACTACTTTCTTTTTTACATATTAAGCAAGGCCATTCACTTTCCTCCACAGAGGAAATACATGATAAATGATGAAGATTATCAATTCTAGTCTTAGGAAATTTATCATTCTTTAAATTAAAAAAGAATTTTGAGGGAAAAAAAGGCTGGACAGCTTTTAACTGGGAAGTTGGTGTCAGAGAGGAAGACCGGAAATGGAAAACCTTTGACGCTACAAGCATGAAACTCCTTTTTACATTGTTCAAATTTAACAGTAAAAGTGGTAGGCATTTAAAACATGGGTTCTCGACCTGTGGGTCTTGACCCCTGTGGGAGTGAATGACCCTTTCACAGGGGTTGCCTAAGACATAGATATTTATACAATTCATAGTAGTAGCAAAATTACAGTTATGAAGTAGAAATGAAAATGACTTTATGGTTGGGGTCACCCCAACATGAGGAACTTTATTAAAAGGTTGCAGCATTAGGAAGGCTGAGAATCACTAATTTAGAAGCTCTTGAAGAGAATCTCCTTCAGAGTTCAAGCTACATGTAAGTGCCAATAAATTCATCCTTAAATGGCATTTTTATGCTTTAAATGTTCTAATATAAATTCAGTTAACTATCAATTAAATAGATCATTTCAGATATGAGAGTTTTTGATGAAGGTTAATCAGAAAAAAACGTTGGCTGGAAGCCTTTGCCAAGGTATTGATGTCGAATGTTGCCTTTCACAGGCTGGTTACGGCAATTATCTATCTCCGAGTCTCTAGAAAACCTCCATTTCAAATGTTCTGCCACAGTTCCCACGTCAATCACTGAAATATGCCAGATATTTCACCATTACGACATCTTCTAGGTTGCCCCTTGAACCTACGGGTGGCACAGAGAGCCTTGCGATTCCATGGTCAGTATAACAGGAGAGCTCACGACTTAATTTTTCCATTATGACTGGAGATCGTCTTGTGCTTCTGGGTCATTCCTCCAAGCACAGATTCCTTTCGTAGCCAATTGTAGATCTGTAAATAGAAGGCAGGCCTTGCAAGATTGACAGGCTCCACTAGGCTCAGCTTCAGAATGAGCCGAGGTGGGGTGGAGGAGGGGCGTGGAATTCATCTGAATGGTTACAAAGCCATCTGAAAGAACCCTTCGCTGGCCTTTAAAAAGTTGAGATTTGAGATGTTGGAGGAAGGAAGACGGTCACCTCAGGTTTTAAATAGATCAGGATCTTGTCTGAAAGTGGCTTGGTCTAAGTTTCTCCACTTAAGCAGGAAGTGTGATAACCTCCCTACCCCCACCCCACCCCACCCCAAGATCTCCTGACACCATCAGTCAGTCTGCTGCTCTGAATCCTCTTTTCATGCTTGGCTTCCTGCGTTATCCTTATGGTCTACTGGGCATGGCGGTCCATGCCTTTAATTCTAGCACTTGGGAGATACAAGCAGGCAGATCTCCGAGTTCAAGGCCTGCCTGGTCTACATAGTGAGCTGCAGTACAGCCAAGGTCATACAGAGAGACCTTGTCTCAAACACAAATTAAAGAAAACAAAGATGATGCGAGATCTGAACCCCATCCGGCTCAAACCTCTTTAAACGAGAAGGTTGCAAGTTCTGACTACCAAGGGCAGGAACAGTGACATCTGGGGCTTTCTGCCTGCTTTGGGGTTCAGGCAGGAGTGGGACTGTGGTTTGCTTGCTCTCCAGCCTCATTAGGTGCAGAGCTGCGAAGGGATGAGTTGGGTAGGACCCTGGATTGCACAGAAAGAGGCCTGGATTGCACAGAAATGCTCGCTGAGCATTTCCTCAAGAATTCAGGCCTTCATTCAGGGCCTCCAAAGCTGAGAACCCACTCAGAGGGAGGAGAAAGAAATCTCAGCTTGAACAGAGTCATGGTAAGCAATCATGGCCCTGACAAGCCACAGGAATACCAAAAATAATTTGATAAGAAACGGGGATTTTAATAAATGTCTTCTGAGACACAATTTTACAACTCTGTAGTGGGTGTCCCCTCCTCAGCTGCCAGCCGCGGGGTTCTTGCCTTCTAAGAAAGTCCAGCGATCCGTGGGTACTAACCGCCCACAAACCCTGCCAGTTCCTTGCTGCCCTTAGGGCCAATCCCTGCAGCCCCCATTTAGCTTCTTCAGCCCAAAGTTTCTGCCCTGCTATGCATCACATGACCGATTCGTTCTCTGCCGGACTCAAAGTCCATTTCCTGCCGTGTCCATTTTCCTTTTCACTTGAAACCCAGGTTATTCGCTTTGCAAGTGTCTGTCTCGAGAGGTAGAGAAGTTCACGTGAAAGGCTTTATCCTGCTCTCTAAGCTCACACTTGTCTGTAAAGGTCACAGCTTTGTAAAATTTAATCTGGACTTATTCCCCTAAACTGACCCAGTCTTGGGATGTGAGGAGGAAGCTCGTTTCTCTGGTGGGCTTGGTGGTACCCTTCTGTCATTTAGATGCTTTGGAGGTGAAAGATGGAGAATGAGAAACTCAGGACCAATGCACTTGGCTGCCCTGAGCTATGTAAGTCCCTTTCTAAAGACAAAACAAAACAATAAACACAGTGGGGTTTGCTATTCTGTATTAACTACTGTTTGCTACAAATGAGAACTTTACCAAATTCAAAATACTGCAAGTAAGACTAAACAACTGCAGCAGTTAACTGGGGGAAGGAGAACTGGATCTCGTTTCTCCCAATTTTCTTCCCATTTCCAGGACAGATGAAGAAGCAATATAATAACTTCCTGTCCTCAAAAATATTAAAGGTTGCCACAGCTACGGCCTTTGTTATGCCATCAAAGTCCATAATTATGAAAAGACTGATGACAGTCTGAAGGTCCTTTCAGCTTCACATGATTTTTTTTTAGGGTCTGGTCTATTGCAAAGCTTGTGGCAATAATTAGCTAAAATGGAAGTGGAAGCTTCAAAATATAGTTCGCGATGTTTTCATTTCACTCAGTACTACCATGGGTTGTGAAGGGAATTCTTAAAGGCACATGTAATTATTTTATCATGGTCCCCAGAATGCTTTCATTGGCTTTAATGGCAAGAAGCTGCGTAAAGACATACATTTTAATTAGTCCTTCTTATATTTACATCAAATAAGTAACAAATAATTGATGAAAAACAAGTCTTTGGAATGGATGGTTTCGTGTAGTATGTACAGCACAGGGATGAGACGCTTCCCCATTGCTTTGAATTTTAATTATCTAGACATTGCAGTGGCAGTGCGTGAAGCTGAAATACTGCTGTTGCCATTTCTCCGCAAAATAATCGCCGTCAACGCCGACAAACTGAAAGGTAGCTAGCCACACGTCTCTGAGGAAGTAAATTACCAGTTCCATTAATTTTAGTGTTTGTTAGCACCCGTTTGATCATGTTCATCTTGTGAGAGATTCTGTGTTCCTGTGCGTGTAGCTACATTTAGCCCTGAATGCTCTCCTTTGAGTCTAGCTACCTGACCAGAAGGCTCCCATGAAGATACCTCGCCAAGTAGGCACTGGGGACTCAAAGAGCCTTCTCTGTGTTCCAGGCTTGTTTCCCCTTTGATTTTTATATGAAAACCCATTTCACATGATTCATCTGTTTGGGTGTACAGAACACTAATTGTTATTATTGATTTTTAAATTTCATGACCATTACAAGTAGCCCAGATGACTGGCAGATAAAGGGTAATAATGCATGGAGTTCTGGAGCTGTTTCATGTTTGTCTGGAGTACTTTATGTGGTCAATATTAACTGCCCCATTGAAACTAACGGCTGTATCAAATAACAGTCAATCAAATGAATGTGCTTAGAGATTATTTATTGAAAGCTTTAATTGTTCACTGGGGCCCTGCTTATCAGAGGAAACAATAGGAATTGGAGATGGGAAGAAGTCTGGATTGCCAAGTAGGAGTATGCAGAGGATCTGGGATCCCTCTATTATTCAGAGGCTGTGCTGATCTGCCTGTGAGCCTGTGAGTGGTAGACCCTATGCAGTGAGAGGAGAAGGATTTCAGTCAGGCAGAGGCTGTGAGAACTGTCCCCACCCTGCACTCAGGGCTGACTCCTGACTGCCAGGCACAGCCACCTCTGCTCCCCACATCTGTCCAATGTTCTGAAATATCAGAAATAACTTGATTTGATGTGAGGTCAATTTCTGCAGCTATGAAACGGGGATAATCATGTCTATCATACATGATCTGTGGAAGGATTGGCAAGCATGTGAAATAAGATTCTGTTCTTGGGCACACCCAGGGGTCTCTGATTGTGTTTTTTTTGACTGAGTTTGGTGTGTTGCCTGTGGCAGGTGCATGCTGGTGAACAGCGGATGCTACTTTTGTGACTCATTTTTACTTTGCCGCTTCGCCACGGTCTCTTGTTCCTCGCCTAGACGACAGTCCTTCCTGCTTGTCACAGTTTGGACAGCTCTCTGCTCCTGATTCAGGGGCAGCCATTTACTGAAGTTTCAGATTTGCACACATTACTGACACTGACAAGCAAGCCCAGAGTTCCTTTCTTGGGTGTCTGTCATGTGTTAGGTGCCTTGATCTGATCTCTGAGGATATCTGAGAACCTTTAGCCACTGTCTCGGCTCCCTCCAAACTTAGAAGAAGCTAGGGTGTGACACACACCTCATTACATAAGCGTGTCTCTGGGACTTTGAACCTAAGATTGATGATGGAGTCCCTGAGGCCCAGAGCTGGGGGTTAAGTGGCTTATCCATTTTTATCACAGCAGACGCTCATGATTATACCTGAAAAAAGAAGACAAAGCCTACCCTGAATGATGAGGTGATGCACATCCTCCACCCTCACTTCTTTGTGGACATTGCTGGAGCATCTAGGGAGTGATTGTGTTGAGTTTACTTTGTTTAATTGTTGAATTTACTAGGGGGTAGGGTTGAGTTTACTTTGACTCTCAGAAAAGTCTTATTCTTCATGATTGCTCCTGTGACTTAACTGTCCTGTAACACACCATCCCAAAAGTAAGCGTCCCAACACTTTGTCATCTAACCATCCTGTGGATGAGCTTAGCCGGTTAGTCCTTTCACTAAACTCAATGTGGGAATCATCTGGGACAGTGGCATCCAGAATCAGGAAAGCTCCCTCCAAGGGCTGTGTGCTTGTTAACCACTGGAGGAGACCTAGGCTGGAGCCAGTGTCTGGAAGACCAGACAGGGGCTATGATAGGGAGGCTCCTCATAACCCAAGAGCCAGCCTGTGGTGGGTGGCAAGAGTGTCCAGTGATCTTTAGTTTGCACAACATCGTAGCATGTGTGCTGCATAGCAGGAAGGGAATACTGCATTCTGACATACAATCCAGGACTTTCAGTGAGTTTTCCTTTTGGCTCCTTATACATTTAACAGAATTCTATATTGCTGACCATATGTAGATTCAGTTAATCCTCCACATACTATATTATTATGTATATCATATAGATGAAAAATTGAAGTTCAGAGTAGGCAAGCAGTATGACTGAGGTCACACAGCAAACTGTGGGTCTGGGTGCCAGTCCCACCAAGCTGATTCATTCTACCACACAGTTTTCGCTTTGTAGGTCTTTAGCCGCTGCCATTAGACTGTCATCTCTGTCTTCTGAGTAGACAGTTCCCTCAAAATGTTTTATGCCTTAATAATGTCAAGTAAGGCCCCCAGGAGTGTTAGGAATGGGGTGGGAGGCCTGGAACACCACAGAATTGTGGCTCACATGATTTCCTCTGATTACATTATTTTCTCTAACATAAACGATGGCCTCCTAGACCGTGAAGGAAACTGCAGGAACCGTGAGGAACCGTTCCACTTTAGCCTCTTTGTTCTTACATCCTGTTGGAGGTGGGCTGTGCTCCTACTCACTGCCAAGGCTCCTGAGGCTGGGCTGACTTTGAGGCCATCACTGAGGTTCTTGGGGATCTAAGCAACGGGAGATGCACCTTTTCATGCCACTCTAGTCTGTAACTGTGTGTGTGAGTGCCTTGTGTGAGTTACTGCCTTAAGCAGCATCTTCCATTTCCAAAAAGAAAAAAAAAAAAGGGCAAGAGAGGAGGGAGGAGAGGAATGGAGGGGAGGGGAAGGGAAGGAAGGGAAAAAGAGGGAGAGTGGAGTAGATGAGAGAGGAGGGAAGAGGAATAGAAGAAATCTTCATGGGATGGGGAAACAGAATGGCTTTTGCCATCTGCTCCCTGCTTGAAGTGCCCATTGAGTATAGAGGATCCCAACTTTAGTTAACCATCATTTTTTGATCAAAATTCCAATAATCATAATGATTATTATTGGCTGTTCAGATTCTCTTCTTAATTCAGTGACTTCAGATACAATTCAAACACACAATGTTGGAAGTCACATGGTGGCCACGGATATGGGTGTTTCATGTGTGATGGTGGATGACCTCATGACCCATGTATCCTAGCAGC
Source organism: Mastomys coucha (assembly GCF_008632895.1). Lineage (NCBI taxonomy): Eukaryota > Metazoa > Chordata > Mammalia > Rodentia > Muridae > Mastomys > Mastomys coucha. The sequence goes on along the minus strand of NW_022196915.1, from coordinate 2,646,684 downwards.
CTCAGGAGCACACTCCTCCACCTACCGCCTGTGATCTGGGAGCTTGACCTCCAAGCTGCCTCACTTCTTCATCTGGGAAATTGATCTGTGGTGCTTGCCATCCATACAAGCTCAAGATCAAAGTCTTAATCAAAGATTTAAAAAAGGGGATACGGGCCGGGCGGTGGTGCGCACGCCTTTAATCCCAGCACTTGGGAGGCAGAGGCAGGCAGATTTCTGAGTTCGAGGCCAGCCTGGTCTACAGAGTGAGTTCCAGGACAGCCAAGGCTACACAGAGAAACCATGTCTCAAAAAAAAAAAAAAAAAAAAAAAAAAAAGAAAGAAAGAAAGAAAGAAAGGAGGAAAGAAAGAAAGAGGATACGGGGCATGTGTCCACTTTGGTAAACACTGACGTGAAAACAACTTGGAGTGGAAAGGGTTTATTTGGTTTACATGCTCTGAGCACCACCTACAATTGAGGGGCGTCAGGACAGGAACCCAAGCAAGAGCAGAGGCAGAAACCTGGCTTGTTCAGCTACTTATACAGCCCAAGCCCACGTGCCTGGAGATGACACCGCCCACAGGGCTGGGCCCTCCCACTTTAATCATTGATTGATTAATGCCCCACAGACCTGCCCACAGGCCAATTAAAATAGAGGCAATTCCTCAATTGGGGTTCCTTCTTCCCTGGTGACTCTAGTTTGTGTCATGTTGACAAAAACCAACAGGCACAACATGCACTTCTCATTAAACAAACCAAGTTCCCAGTGCCTTAGTGTGAAAAATTAAGGTCAGAGAAGTTGAAAGTGTTTTCAGTGAACAATCAGATGTTACTGCCACTTCTGCTCTCAGGTGTGTTGCCTCTGTCTGTTTACTTCCTTTTGTACATACAGGTGTGTGCCCTTGAGCATGCGTGTATGCATGTGTGTGCTCAAGTGCCTTCGTCTGAGTCTGTGTGTGCATGCATGGTTGTGTGTGTGTTTCTACATCTGTGTGTGCATGCATGGTTGCCTGTGTGTTTCTGCACTAGGAAATCTCTGAGGTCAGACACTGTCTCTGTTTTATCAGACCTGGTATAGTTCTTGGTCCACTATGAACACTCAGTTAACTGTATGCCATGGAGCCATGGAGATGTTTAGATCCACTTCCTTTTATATGTCTCATACCAATGCCCTTCAGTAAGATATCCCATATGTAGAAGCAATATGAGAACATACATGGTCCGATACAATCGATGAGAGTCACACATGTCTCTCGAGCTTGTGATATATAGATAATATTTTATCAGAATTAATTTAACTTTCAATAGTCATGTGGCCTAGTGAGGCCACACAGCTCTGTCTGCCTCAGCTCTAATTTTTTCTGTTTCCTTCCCTTTTCCCTTCAGCATCTTCAGTCTTTGCTTCTCTCTGCTATTAGCAAGCTCTAATTATCTTTTTAAGTAGATGGCAAACAGACCGCAGGAGAATGTAAACAGAGTTGCAGGGCTGGGAGCTCAGTCAAATGTTGAATTGCTTTTCCCTCTGAGAGAAACTATTCTCTGAGCCTGGCAAAGGCCTCTCCTAAGGATGCAGAGGACCTGACGGTTTCTCCTGCAGATTCCTCTGACAGTTGTATCATGGGAGCAGACAATGTGTCTATACCTGCCCTGGGTTTGCAGTGAACACACTATTCCAACATCTTCAAACTACTTCAACTCTCAGTTTGGACATGACAACAAACTACAAGGAAGCAGAGAGTGAGCTGGACTCTATGGAAGCCCCTATTTGTTTGTGCAAAGTTCCAGGCACTCTCTTCTATAGGTGTTTTCCCCCTGACTACACCCTATGTGCCTTGTTTGTAAATCAGGACCTGGCTGGGTGTGATTCAGTGGAAATGAATTTGAATTGCAGAACACCTCAGGTGGTCTCTGGTTTTTGGTTGTTTAGATATTTGGTGGTTAGCTGAAACAGAGGTGACATCAAGGCTGCTGCAAAGCTGGTGCAGTTCCTGCTTGCTGCCACAACAAGCCCTTATGAATATCTGGGAGTGTTCAGAAACAGGAGTTGGTTTCATCTGGCTTGGGGCACACCCATTGGTGACAGCATAGATTTTCTCATGGACCTTCCTGTTCTCTAAGATCCTACCATTTTTCACCTCCTCCTCTTTCACCCATCTCTAGAAAGTGTGAAGAAAATAGGAATAATGCTAAAAGATGAATTAGGAGAAACTTGACCCAGGTTTACTTCCTGCCTTGGTGTCTTCGTTGTGATTGGCCATTGCTAAACTGAGCCAGTCACCAGGATTACAGCTTGTAGGAGGCTCATTGTGAGTGGCTACTTAGAGGAAGCAATGGACCGAGGAGGAAGACACTGCTGCTTCTTCGTCGTATAGAAGAGTGTTTGTGGGCAGGAGGGGAGCAGAGCTGATGCACAGTACCAAGGAGCAGCAAGGATGGTGGGGCTTTTCACCATGTGGCGGCATGTGACACAACGCTGCCGGCCATGAAACATATCCCCAGTTATTGTGTGGGGAGGGCAGGCAGAGAAGGCTGGAAACCTCAGAAGCCACAGAGCAAGTGCTCCCAAGTGAAAGGAAAAACAAAAACAAAACAAAACAAAACCCACCAAATACATCTTTAACAAAATGGCCAGTTACTCTAGTTGCTGTACCCTACTCTCAGCTCCCTCTATGTCCTAGGCCATTAAATTATGTGCACATACAGGCTTATTATTTACAGATGTTCGCACTTTTAACTGGCTCATAGAAAACAGATGTTTCACACAAGGTAACAGGCCAGTGATCTAAGCCCTCCTCTAGTAGGTATCAAGTGAGCTTTACCCCATGGGGGCAAATAAAATCCAGCAGCCCCATGAGCAAACAACTGCATCCCTGGAGAGAGTGCACAGGGACAGACAGGTAGCATTCACAGGAAGCTTACTGGGTGTGCTGGGCAGTTAGGTAAGCAATTTGGGAACTAGGAAGGCAGTCCAATGAGGAAATGTATTACAAGGCTGTGTCCATGTGTGATGTATATACTTGTATAAATCAATGACCTGATAAAAACCAACTCGACCATGCCTTTTGCAGTGGCACAGCCCCTTGTAGTCCCAGTACTTTGGAGGCACAGGTGGGAGGATTGCTGCAAGTTCAAGGCCAGCTTTGGTTACACAGTAAGGGTCTATCTCGGAAGCAAAACAACACACATGTGGACTCGTGCTCGCACACACGTGCGAGCGCACAAACACACACACACACATACACACATCAGCCTAACTACTGTGTCACTTTGCCAAATACTGGGGGAGAAGCAGTAGATGTGTAAGTGGATAGTGATTTCAAGTCTTCAGAATACTGGGGAGTAATAATCTCCTCAAAGTATCCAGCAAAATGCATTGTTTATCAATTGTCAAGAGTTCTCTATACAGTGAAATGAGAAATTAGCAATAAGTTTGCCTACATCCTGTCATTTTGTACACTGAAACTGGGAAAGAGCCACAGCCAGGATGGAAGGTGGGATATGAAATATTAAAGGACATATCAGGTTTATTGCATATTTGACCGTGAAAGTGCATTTTATTTTTGTCTTATGGACCTTTAAAAAGTCCATATAATGGATTAAAGGTATTAAAACTCCCACATTCTCCCTGGCTGTAGGCCAGGAAACAGGACATGAAGAATAATCCAGTAGACAGAGGATGCAGGAAGGAGTTCAAAAATGTATTTATGGCGAGCATGTTGACCCCTCTGACTAATAAAAGTGTATCCACGAGGTGAGCTTTGTAAAATAATACCAGCCCCTTACAACACATTGTAGTGACCGTGCTTTCAAAACATGTCCTAGTCTCATGACATATAGCTGTCATGCTCTCTATGTCTGTCTCTGTCTCTGACTCTCTCAGTCTCTCTCTGTCTCTTTCTCTCTGTCTCTCTCTGTCTCTCTCCCTTTCTGTCTCTCTCTCTCTCTCTCTCCCTCTTTCCCCCTCTCTCCTGGAAGTGAGAGAATCCATTTTATCCTATACACAGGGAGGTGCTGTTAGGAGGAGGAGGAGGACTTTAGTTTATCTGTATGTACAGGTCAGCAGATTAGATTAATCTGAGTTGTGGCCAGGCCACACCTATCAGTCATGTTTTTTTCAGATGGCTGCACACTTGCTCAGCAGCAGAGCCCAGCTGCTTGGAGAGAAGCTATGAAGGCCACGGGTCCTGAGATGTTTATTTGGTGTCATTTATTATATACAACTTTCCTTTAAAAGTTAAAAATTAAGCTGGACATGGTGGGCAATGCTGTATTCACTTGGTAATCACTGTATTTGCGAGGCTAAGACAAAAGAATCACCTTGAGTTCCATGTTTCCTGGAACCCTGTCTCAAATGTACAAATAAACAAACTCCTACAAAACCAAGCAGCGCTCCCAAGAACAGCTATCAGGATGTGTCTTATCAGTACGAGATTTACCTGTGGGAATATGAGAAGGTGAGTCCTACAGCAAGCCAGTTTCTGTCTATGAGAGCTAGGCTACAACATGGAGCCTCTAGGCTGTGATTTTCCTTGTGACCTGACCCAGATCTGCAGCACCTTTGTCACCAGAAACTATATAGGGCAGTGAAGTAATACTCTAACATTTACCAGTGCCGAGTATTATTGTCCTGGGCAGACCTGATCGGTCAAATGCAGGCTAGAGCCATCTCGCTCTCCTGATGGTCTCCCAATCATCCACCCACATCTTGCAAGGACAGGGCACCAAAGCTCCTATGTGTACAGCATGGGTCACATCCTCACCTGCCTGGCTTTAACAGGCTGTCTTCCAGGTGTCTGCCTGTGTAGGCAGTTTCCCTAATAACTTGTTTGGTCCAGCTGTGGTACTGGCTAGTCATGCCTGCCCATGATGCCTTGCTCACTAAATTAAATAGTCTATTAATTTGTTTGTTTGTCTGTTTGACTGATTGTTTTTTATAGACAGAGAACCACATATTAGCCTGAGGTGGCTTTATACTAACAGCAGTCCCCCTGCCTCAGCACCCCACCCCAAGTGCAGGGATTATAGATATGGACTCTACGGGTACTTGGCAGCCTGAAATGGAGACGTGCCAGGGTAAACCATGAGAGAGAGTGGAATTACAGAGCTTTGGACAGATGTCCATGGACTTAGAAAGGAACACTCTGTGAGAAACTAGGGAACATGCCTTGCTCCACTTAACGTTCTTCCAAAGCCTGCCTCAGTTCTGTTAGGAGAGGAAATTGTTGTAGGAGGGGAAAGTGGAAGAGAAGGTTAACCAATCAAGATAGAACAGCAGCAGCCAGGAGGAAGCTAAAAAGGGGAAGAACATTGCCACTCCCTGCCCCAGAGTCACCCGCCAGAGTGGCAGCACTCTGTTCAGGCCCTATGCCAAGTGCTTTATGATGATGTGTGTTTTAATCTTCTCAATAATTCAGTGAGGGCCATTCTGTTATTTTACACCGGTAGAAGGTGAGTCTGGGAAGCTAAGGAACTTCTCCAAAGTCACACAGCTAGTAAATAATACACATGGGCTTTGAATCCAGGAAGGCTGGCCCCAGGGCTTATACTCTCAAGCCAACCCTCAAACAAGCCACCCTCTATAAAGATGAACCAGTTTTCAGAATATCCAAGAAAACCTTCAGCCCTGGGGAACCCACAGCTGGAACATTTTTGCAACTTTCCTTCACATTTCTTTCTTTTTTTTTTTTTTTAAAAGAAGTAAGACGAAGACACGTTGAAGGCAGCTTTCTCTCAAAATGGAACCCTGCTAGGAAAGGGAGAGTGAGCCACAAAATGGAACCTGGTTGTAGGGTAAGCTGATAACTCTCTGTAGAAACAGTGGTTTTGATGGAAATGTCACCTGAGGCTGCTGTATTGAACTGGGGGTCCACCAGTAACAGAAGCTCCACACTAGGTGCCTCAAGGCACAAGAGGGATGCTCACCATGTCCCATGTCTCAGCTCCCTGCCTCCCTGCCAGATCCTGCTGTGAAGGGGATAATCAGCTCCAGCATGGGACCTTCCACTCTGCAGGGAGGCCAGCACTGACTGGCTGCAGAGGCCACAGGTTTTCCAATCTTGCTTTTCTTGTTGCACCAAGCTAACTTTGGACACACGGTGCCTGTGGTGTGAGGGGACAACCTGGTGTGTGAGTGGCTTGTCCATGAGGCCCTGTGCTAACAGCTGGAGTCCCCAACCCAGGAAGAAAAACTGTGTCGTACTCTTTTCCCTGTCTTGCTACTGATGTTTTGTTAGTTTTCCAGTTTGTACATTGTGCTAACGGGGAGTCTGTTTATCTATCTGTCTGTCCGTCTGTCGGTCTAAACATTCATGGAAGTCTTAAAAGCATATAACTATCTTCTCCTGATCCCTGGCTCTTGCACTCTTGAACCCAAGGCCAGTTGAGTTCAGAGACATGTCCAACACTGTTCCCTGGCCTCCATTGCTGGGAGCTTGTGCTGCCTTTCCGCCTCGTGCCTCTGAATTCTTGCTTCTAAAAGGCTCCCACATCCAATGCTCTCTGGGCTTTCCCTGGGAATTAACACATGCAGAAAGCTTAGACCAGCTTGTGGGTGACTAGCATGCCACCTGCTTCAATGAAACCTGTTTACTATTGCTTGATGGAGTTGTTTGGCAAAACTCCAGAGGCACTTGTCATTCCTGTGATGACTGTGACATGGACCTTAGTCCTTTGCCTCAGCACACCAATATCCAAGAGCCAGTGGCTGTTCCTGTGTGTTGTTACGCCTCCTCACTGTAGCCAATGAGAAATGCACTTCAGGATGCAGTAAGCATGCATCCCCCATTCCACAGAGTGGACACTAGGCATAAGAGCAAAGGTGACTACCAGTGCCCTCTGTTTTGACTTGGCAGAGCTACAAGAAAACTACCTCTTTGACTCCCTGCCCCCCTCTCCAGAGCCTTCCTACCAGGACTCTCTTCACCTTCCTCAGACTTGCCCATTTCAGCGCCCTTTGTAACTTGGGTTTGGTCATTGTATGCTTAGGGGAAAGACCTTCACTGGGCCCTACGAGATGTCTTATACCATATCTGATGACTCTGCATCAAAGCTACTAGAGTCTCTGGGTGCGTTTTTCTTTCATCTCTGTTTTAGAATAGAAATCAAAAATAGCTCTGACAGGATCATAAAGTTGGTTGTAGAAAAGAAGCACAGAAGGCACTTGAAAGGCAGAGGGGCCTGCGGGAGCCAGTGGGGGCAGGGAAAGGAAGAGCCCAGCTCCAGTGCCACTGCGTACAAGGCCGTAACATTGCCGGGCTCCAGTGGAAGGAGGGTATCAGTCCCCCATCAGACCTGTGTCATCTTGTGGCCTTAGCTTGTGACATATATGGCTTGCTGTGTTGTCTGCCCACTTGTGTCTTACTTAGTCTTACAGCAGAGGCTGCTGGTCCCCAGCTCAAGCAGCAGCCCCTACTGCAACCGCCCAGAATACTGCAGTGTCCCTACAGGAGACATTGGTGCTTATACAGAATCCATGCCTTCGAAGAAGGTGGAAGAAAACTATTTGCAGGAAGGGAAGGGTCCACTAGGACCCAGGACTCAGAGATCCCTTCCTGCCTACCAGGCAAGTTCCAAATATTGCTTTCCATTCACCAACAAGAGTTTTACGGATAGCTGAATCTTCAGGAAGGAACCACTAGGGCTCAGAGAAGTAAAGAAAGCTCCACAGTTCTTGTGTTCATGTGTGGTAGAGGGAGTTGATGTCCAGTCAACCTGGGAGCCAAGCCCATGAACTCCTATCATCTCCTCAACAAAACCTATGTAGGTGTATGACATCATCAAGAAAAACTGTACTGTGAGAATTAAATTCACTTCATAGTCACTGTAGGCTGTAAACATGGCATATACCCATAAGAAATAACACACAAACCTCCAGGGAAGATGTATGCAACCAAGTAGAGCACTGCTCCTGAGGAAAAATGTTTGGTTAAATCTCATATGAGTTGTTTGTGTCGGAGCCTCCTCAGAACAGCACTGGGTGGATTATGGCTTCAAGGATTTAGGTGTTGCCTCCTGAAAATCATCTGACCATTACTTTAATTTTTCTCCTTTTAACTTTCATTTTATTTTTGAGACAAGAGTTTGCTGTATATCTCAAGCAGTCCTGAACTTGCTGTAGTAAAGACTGGCCTCAAACTCATAATGTTCCTGCCTCAGCCTCCACAGTTCTACAGTGAGAGACTCGAGCCACCACATTAGCTTTCCTGTTCCTTTTTGGTAAGGCTGATGCCAATCCGACCTCCGTCCACAAATAAAGGCATGTGTGCATGATGGACGCTTTAATAGTTGTGTTTTAGTCTACTTTCTACTTGGGATATCTGAGCACATGAACACCATGTTAGTACAATAACCATCTTAAAGGCTATGAGACTCATAATTTAGAAGTAGAATGTGGAACAGAACCATGTGACATTGGGATAACCTCTCTCGGGGACCTTAATGCTATGACCCCATCAGTCCCATGCTGACCTGACTCCTGAGGCCGCTCAGCATGTGTTCTCTCAATGTAGCTCCAGCTCCAGTACCTCCAGCCTGATCATTAATATGCAGAAGTGTCAGTCTGTTGTGCTTTTCAAGGAAGATTTATCTATTTGAACCCTGTCCTAAGCTGACTTAAGATGTCCCTTAAAACAGGCTCACATAGGACACTTCATGTATGTTCCTTGAAGTGGGATGCATGTGATGGAGATGAAATTTAGGTGACATGTTGTTGTGGTCCCTTGTGAAAATATGTCATCATTAACTATGGTAAAAGTCATCCCCAGGAGCAATGTCTCCAACGGTTGGTGAGGTTGGTGAGCTCAAACAGGTGGAGTCACAAGCTGAACAACAGCCTCTCTCTTGGAGGCCCAGGGCTTGAATCATGTCAGTGTTGGGAAATTATTTATGTGGATTAAAGAGAGCAGAATCTGTTTCAGCACAGGGTAGAGCCCCTGCTCCTTCCCTCCCTTCCAAATTCATGAGCAAGAATTGAGTTCCTGGGTTATCACAAGCTAATTCCACAAAGCCTACATCTTAAGGCTTGAAACACCCCAAGGTGGGAACCTGGTGGAGCTCCCGAGCCAACTAGACCCAGGAAAATGGAATCAATTGGGAGGTGGTGAGGACAGTGGATGCCATTTTTATGTTAGAGTACCTAAATATTAGTGTGCACAGGAATTACCTGGCTTTTTCTTAGGATTCCCAGATGGTCTGCAGTCTCGGGGCAGGCTGGGTTCTGTGCCCTAACAGATCATCCAGATGAGGGTTAGGCACTGTACTATGAAAAGCAAGGCTTTCTTTAGCAACTCTGAAATTACTCTTCGGCACGGAGACTTTTCAACCCCTGCCTTATGCCCAGCACCTGTTACATGCATGGTCAGAGTGGGAGAGAGTCCCACATCCCTTCTCCAGCTACTCTATGTTCAGTGCTGACCAGGGCAAACACACACAGTGCCGGGGTCACCTGCGGGTTACTGAGCCAGGATGCCAAGACTGGGGCGGGGTTTCCCTTTGCTACTGCTCTGCCTCTCCGTGAAGCCTCCTAGGGATGTGTCACTGAGGGACCTGCCTTCCTAGAGAAATGCACACTTACAAATCTCTCTTTGCGAGGCCTGAGAGCCATCTCCCCAGGCATATGTTGGTGCAGAGTTTTCCACACACCCCATCCAGGGGTCCCCAGGCCTGCAAATGACATGTTAATAATAAGGCTCTGAAAGCTCACTTGAGCATGCGCACACGCAACAGCCGAATCTGGTTCTAATTACTTGTACTTTAGTTGAACTTTGGCGTTTCCTTTGACTTTCTCCTCTATGTATGTGAGCTGAGCCCTGGACTTTGTGATCCTGCAGAGAATCCTCAGAAAAAGTGGAGGGGGGAAGGGGGATCAAGATCAGCAATCTGGTGCCAACAAAAATCAAACCTAACTGCGTGTTTTGACCAAATGCAACTTGCCTCTTGCCCTTGATTAGCTGCAATGATTCCTACCCACATACCCCAGAGCTAGGCTCCGAATTCCCCGGGGGCTGTACAGGAAATGCCTTTTGCTTTACAGCTCCTTTTCCACATAAGTATCAGCTGCCCAGAGGCTGCATTAAAATACTGTCTTAATCAGAAAGTTCTAGTAAAGAGGCAGACCTTTCATGATGCTTGATGCCTGCCTGCCTGCCTGCCTGCCTGTCTGCCTCTAATCAAGCCAAACATAGGATCCTGTAATCTGTCAACGGGGGCTAGTGGGCTGTAAATTAGCTCTCACAAAGGCCAAGGAGTCTACTGAGCTCTTAAATGTGTTATCTGCCTCTTAATCTAACCTTTAGAAAAATGCCAAGCACGAAAGGAATTGTCAAGCAGCTATTGTTGGAGACATTCTGTGTGTTTAAGCCACACTCAGGTTTGTTGACAAAGGGACATTTATACTGTGTTTTCCCAGGTGAGTCCAGCCATTGAGTGCAAAACCCACTTAACAGGCAGCTATGTTTTGGGGTTTGTTTTGTTTTAAGGTTTTTTCCTTTTTGCTTTGAGACCGAGACAAGCCCTAAGGTTATGGCAGGGAGTGCTGCCTCTGTGTGGTACTGGTTGTGCTTTTGTGCTGGCTCAATGGGCCAGATCTCACCAGCAGCCTGGGTGTGCAGGTGGGATCTCTGTGCTGGTCCCTGCGCCTCAGTAGCCTTCTGCCAGTCCAGGTGGTCTGGGTTTGGACCTTTCACACCAACATGAGGGTATGATTTTGTCTGTTGGAGCTAGTTTCTAGTTGGTGCTTTGGAATGGTCTTTGCTTTCCTCAGTCTCTATTGTAGAGATCCATCTTGGTTTTGATTGCATTTGGTCTGTTTATGAAAGATGAGGTTGGGAATGGCCCTTCACCACAGACTAGCTGAGACCTTACAAGCTGAAGGCCAGTGCCAGCTCTCATAACTGTGAAGTGCTACTGCTGTGGGCCATACTTTGAGGAACACTGATGAGAAGGAAGGAGGGTAGGACAGGAGGATCAAGAGTTCAAAGCCAGCCTTAGCAGCATGGTGAATCTGAGGCTAGCCTGAGCTACATATGAGATTCTGTCTCACAAAGAAAAAGAAAAAAGAAAAAAAGAAAAAAAAACAAGAAAAAAATCAATAAACACACAGGAAGAAAGGGAGGGAGGGAAGAAGGGAGGGAGGAAGGGAGGGAGGAAGCGAGAAGGGCAAGGCAAACAGATTACTGTTTTCCTCAAGGACCAGCCTATGAGTGCTGCAGTAGGGGTAGGGTACAAATATTCTCAGTGCAAGTTTGGCTCCATCTTAGGTCTCAAAAGTCCCCGAGATACATGTTTTGCCAAGCAGGACTGTCAGCCTCTCTGCTGCTACCATGGCTTCTACATTACTGTAGGCCCAGGCATTTCACATACATATACAGCCAGGGTCTCCTTCCCTCCCCACGACCTAGCAAAGAAGCCAGCTCCCCAACTGGTTTGCAATTGGATGATGCTGGTTGGGGAGGCGGTGACCTGATAGAACAGAGTCATTCAGGAAGGAAATGGATGAAAGCAGCAAGCTTAGATGGGAATAGTTCCTCCAAGACTGACCCCCTAGCCTGCGGTCCACCAGGATGGCTGCGGTGCCTCTGCTTTATTGAATGGCACGAGCCTCTTTCCCCATGGGAACTCTACAAGCTGCTTTTTTGGCCTGTTTGAAATTGCTGAATGAGCTAATACAGAATGCATTGTCTGCTGAGCTGGCAGAGTTTTCCAGCAAAAATTTTTATCATTCTGTAGACTGATCATGCTTGCCTGAAATAAGGAAGAAAATGTTTGAGGCCTCTCAAGGGCATTTGATGAATCCAACTCTAATTTAAAGGGACTAATAGATTATTGATTTAAGCAAGGTGACGGTGAGCAGATCAATGGCCAAGTCATCTGTATCCACCTTAAATACCAAAGGTGTTCAGTGAAAGGGGCTCCACCTTAAATACTAAAACAGTCCTGGGAAAGAGAGATACCTCTGTCCCCAACTGATTCTCACCTCTTTGTGGGAAGGTAAGTAAGCACAGGAGAAGAACTCTGATAATCTCAGCCACAGTGTTTTTGTGCTATATAACTAGAGACCAGGCGGTTATACTGAAATCCTCCTCTGCTATCTTGGTGCCACTTCCTGGTGTCCCTTCTAGAGCATGCTTTGGAATGGTTTGGAATGTTTGCCTACAGCCAACTCTGATTCTACTGAAAATTTCATTTTATTCCCGTTGGTTTCTTGTCACTTTAAGCACTGTAGGGCACATAGCGAAAATATAAGACAAAAGACTATACTTTTTTTTTTTTAATACTGGGATTCAACCGATGCGCCCATGTATACTAGGCAAATACCCAACATTTAATTAGAACAGATTTTTTGGTAGTTTTTAAAATTTTGAGGCAGGATCTCTTGAGTTTTCTAGATTAAGCTTTGAACTCACTTTGTAGCCCAGGCCCACCTTCCTCTCCTGCCTCAGCTTCCTAAGAAGAAAGCTCTGCCTTCCCATGCCTTGCTCATCTGGAGCTGCACACAGCATATGACTTAGCCGGGCATGATTCAGTCCTTCTGCCTTCAAGGAACTGGGCACAAAATGAGGATGTGAGAGTCCTTCGCGCTGTGGAGAACAGGTCCATGTCCGTGCTGGTTGTTGAGAATTCAAGTCCAGCTCTCTGTATCTTGCTTGGAAGAGATTTCCAATCCTGAAAGGGTTTCAGAAAAGCCTTCTCAGTTTATTCACCATTATAAATGGTACTCATCCAAAGAAGGCTCTTATCAGCCTCTTAAAAATGTTAAAATGTTTAGGGATTTTGTACATCTACAGGCCTCTCCTTACTCTTCTGTCTCACACTGTTGTGGGATTAGCTCACTTCCTGCTCTGTTTCCTCAGTGGGAAGAGAAAATGCTGGGTTCCTTTCAGGACAGGTATTAAAATGACATCTTTAAAGAAAGTCATCACCCACTTTTGAGATTCAGGACATGGCTAGACAACTGAGTCCAGCCCTCACAGAACTCTATTTACTACTCTCTCAGACAAGCCAGAGTAGCTGTTCAGTGGAAGCTCATGCCTCATTCATGTGAAGAGCAGAGGGCTCCTATTGATGGATCTGCAGAGCTGTGGATGTAAAAGCAGAAGCACATACACATCAACCCAACCTGGAAGATGTGCATGGGAACAAAGGCCATGAGTGGGGGCAGCCTTCCTAGAAGTCGGTTGATCAACATGAATTAAACCCTAGCAAAAGCAAAAGTTTTGAAGTATCATGTCTGTTAAACTTAATAATTACCATTCCGACAATTTATCCTAAAGAAATGGATGGAAATACACTGAGATGATCTGTGAAGATCTCCATTCCTGTGAGATGCTTTGGAGGAAAAATACTAACAAGGAACTACAGTCATGATGTCATAAACTAAACAGTGCCCCAGTCTCAGTATAATTCCACTTTAGTAAGCAGAGACATTTCAAGTGCATGGAAAAAAGTTTTGCAGGGATGCCCCAAGACCACAGGGGGTATCTAAGTGAAGAGACTGTGAGAAGTGTACCTTGGAGCTCACGCACCCTCACGCCTCAACTTTCTTACAATTTTATAAAGATGAATGTGCTAAGTGCAACAGGTACCATTTCCTGTAGATGCCATGATTCCTGTCAGCTTTCAGGGGGACACAGAGGAGTGTGAGAGTGTTTTCCATTAGGACTTGATCTTGGCAAGTCTCAGTGACTTCCTAAGCCAGTTCCTCCCTGTCTGCTGGACACTTGGCATCTCTGGACCACAATCCCCAGAGGCAGGGCTTCTGTGTGCCAGAAGAAGTAGACACTCAAGATTGGTGTCTTTATCTCTGTCCTTAGGTCTAACCTGTAGAGATTATAATGGATTTATCTACTAGGACTCATAATATCCCAGTGAATTCATTCAAAGATTCCTATGAATTATGAAAATATTGTAATTATAGTTGATTCTGTTCCAAAGGGCTAATTATTTCTTTAAGGAAGCAAATGAGTATAAGAGTGCTTTTTTATTTCAAAATTTATCATGTAACTACTTAGAAGAACACTTAGTGTTTGAAACGAAGTAGGGGAGGGAAAAGTTCATAAATTAGTTCAATGGGTGTTTATTGATCATCTGCTCTATAGGAAGGAAGACCCAGTCCTGGCACACAGCTAAAAGTACAGCTAAATTAGGGTTCCTGGACTCACAAGACTGTAAGTGTGGGGGCAATTATAAAATATAAAGTTATAAACCAAAAAAAATTTCTACATTTTGGCAATAGTTAAAATTTTATAGAAAATAAGATGAAATAATATGACCCAGGGATAGAAAGAGGCCTTTCTTAAGTTTTCTTCTATCCTTTGGTTTTGTGTTGGGAATTGACCCCATTCTGTCACACATGCTAAGCACAAGCTCTACCACTGAGCAACACTCCCTTCTACAGCGAGGACACTTTCATTAAGGAAGTCACCTCTGAGGGGATGACACTCACTCTGATTGGTAAGAGATAGATAACAGCCAAACCTGGTGGTCTTGGACTTGGTGGGGGAGGAAAAGTCTAGTTATTTGCTCACCCATCAGGCACAGGGTCCGGTAAAGTTCCTAGCCCAGCCTAGCGCTCCTGAGATCAAGCCTGGACCTCCCCTACATGGCTTCATTTACAGGTGCTGCCATACAGGTGGTGTCTCGCGTCGCTATGCAAGCTTGTCTTGTTCAAAAGAAGAATTGAAAGTGATTATTTAGACCTCAGGCAATGAGGGAATCATGGGAGGTGAACCTTGCCAAGGAATGTCAGGAAAGCCCTGTCAAAGTATAGTAAGGAATCTGACCTCATCCGTGACTGTTGGAGGGCTTCCATAGGCAGATGACAGATACAATACAAGGGTGGCAAGTGTGGGCCCGGGGAGGCTGAGGAAAGGGCCACAGCAGCCAAGCCAACTGTGCACAATAGGGGTGCTTCCCACCCTCATTCAGAAGCCTGGGTTAGCATCAGGCTCAGCAAGTGGAGGAACCTGGGTGCTGAGGCTGGGGCTGCAGCTGCCGAAGAAACTTGTCCAGAGAGCATCTTACCTGCTCAAATCTGAGCAGTGCAACAACTAGAAACCTGATCATCTTGGGAATACTCTGTGTCTTGTGGAGCAATTTGGAGGGAGAGTGGAAGATTCTGGAATAGCATTTGACACCTTCCAATTAGGCTCCTCACATCCTATGGGCTCCATTTGCCAGCGGTGAGCAAAGGGCGGTTCCTATTCTGACTTTGGTGGAAGAACAGTCTAGGCCAAGCTCTAGAGGTTTCCATTTCAGTGGAGTTTGAGTGGTTTGATAATGAGAATAAGGATCATGTGGTTTGTAATCTGGAATAAAAAGCCAGGCACAGTGGTGTTACCATCAGGGAGGCAGCAGTAAGGAATTGGGAGTTTGAGGCTAGCCAGGCCTGTAATAGCGATGACTCCCTTTCCTCAGAAAAATAAACGTATATTCAGAATACAGATGTGCATAAGTTAGAAGTTAGTTGTGACCTACACCCCCTCCAACATGAACTGCACACTGGCCTGGGGCTTTCTGAAAATGTACCTTTTCCTGGCACAGACCAGAGGCTACACTTTCTAAGCTCAGGGTTCTTGGTGCTGCAGGCCCAAGGCCAGCTCAAAGCAGCGCAGAGCTTTACCAAAATTGTGACTTTTATGCAGTATGGCCACACAGACCCACAGGGCTGAGTTCCAACATTTTTTTTTTATTTTGTCATAAAAAGCAAATAAATAAATTACTTTGGGTTAAGTGAGCCTCAATACACACAAGACTCAGGGTAAAGGGAAGCTGTTGAAACAGGAGAGAGACACAGGGCTTGATCCCTTCGGGCCTTAGATAAGGCTCTGTCTGAGGGACTTGAGTTGAATTTCTGTTTCTCTCAGGTAACTTCGTATCCATTGCCCTCATGGTGCCTGTGAACTTTAAATTAGATACATGTGAGGTTGCTTTTACAGGGGTCGGTCAGCATCACTACTGCTGAAGGACAATGATCTCTGTGAGCTTAGTTCTGCTAGGCTTCTTGCTTGAGCTTGGAGCACAGACGTTGGAACTGATGAGGGGAAAAAAAACCTAAAGAAGCTGAAAATGTTCTTTCTCTTGTCTTCTCCCCTCTCTTCCCTACTGTAGCCATCGAGACACAAAGTACCAGCTCTGAGGAGCTCGTCCCGAGCCCCCCTTCTCCACTTCCTCCTCCTCGCGTGTACAAGCCCTGCTTCGTCTGCCAGGACAAGTCATCGGGCTACCACTATGGCGTCAGTGCCTGTGAGGGGTGCAAGGTGAGTACCCCAGTGCCTCACTTCCTCCTTTCTCTCATGACTCGACCTCCCTACTTCAGAAACAAGCAAGTTTGACAGCTGCAGCATCACCTCCAGCTGGGGTTGTAGCTTGGCCGCATCTCACAGTCTCTGTCATCTCCTTGCATTTCTTTAGTTTAAAGTACAGAAACGTCTGTAAATGAGTGACTGAGGGCAAACATTACCGGGCCTTTAAAACACCTCCACCCTGCCCCCACTCCACCCACTCGAGCAAGTTCTTTCTTGTTAAGAAGCCTCTGAAGGAGTCCTAAGCAGCATGGCACCATTTCTCTCGGGACACGCCATCTGGTGTCTTTGTAGTCCTATTTTATTTTTAAATATGACTGACAGTCCACTGAAACAACTTGCAGTTGAGCCAAGGTTGAAATTGGGATTTATCTCCTGGCTGGCTCCTCAAGCCCCATGGCCTTTGAATTACGCTTTGATTTTCAGCCTGTACAGACTTGCTACTGTAGATGCATTGTAAATTCAGCAGAGCCGGATTAAAGCCTCTGCCTACAGAGTACTGGAGGCTGAACATGTGTCAGAGAGAAGATGGCTGCTTTGAATCTCTCTAGACAGCTATTATCAAGTCCGAGAAGCATAACTGAGTGAAAGAGGCCATGTAGGCATAAGGAAGAAACCAAAAGTGACCCACAGGCAGATGTGACTTTTCCATGGACATGTCTCCAAGGGACTGAGGTGTCTTGAGCCAGCCCTTCCCCAGATATGGAGATGCTGCCTAGTTCTCTCTATCTGGCCGTTTGGGTCTGGAGTTTTATATTTGGACTTCATGATTCATTTACATTGTTAGGGTGCTAGGATAACGTTACAGGGCCTGCAGCATTGGACTTATCAGCACCAGCAGTTTCTATACGTGTTGGCCGGGCACTGTTGTATAGCATGTCATTGACAGTTGGATTTCTTCATGTCTTCACACCATAGCCCTTTACTCAGCTCACAGTCCTGTGGGCCTCAGTGTAGCTCCCCTGGTCTTGGTTTGAAAATCAAGAAGCATGTTCTTTCATTCGTCTCTGGTCTCCTATGGATTGACTCAGGTCTGTTTCTGGAGGTGTCAATGTGTGCTAGGGAGACTATTCTGTTCCGAGCTGGTCCAGGTTCTTTTCAAAGGCAGGGTTCCATAGAAGAGAGAAGAAAGGGGCATACAAGCTGTCCAAAGTAGCATGCCGGTAGCTGAACAAGTCATTGGCTCGGCCTAGCTTCGGTAGGTCTGAGCAGCCTCCATGGGAACAGCTCCAAGTAGCAATCACGAGAAATAGATATGTTGTGGGGACCGTTGGCTTGCGGCCAGCCTTACCATGGCTCTATTTCCTATAAGTATGATTAGTACAGGCCCTACTCTTTCCCTGCTTCTCCCAGGGTGGGTGCTTAATGACATACAGTCAACATCAAAACATGCTTCTTGATTTCCAAACAATTTCCAGTTAACTCAAGCCCAGAACTGTGAAGAAGGTGTGGCAGCTTCCTGTTTGCATGGTGGCCTTGCTCCTGGGCAGATGCTCAACCTGCAGAGTAAGTGTCTTCACCATCTCTACAGCATAGACTGTTCGTGCCTGATTTTCTGACCTCCTGTTTTACTTTGGGATTCTGACACTCTTTAGGAAAAAAAACAACAACAAAATAAACCCACAGTAGCATAAATGACTGATAAACAAATTCACATAAGTGGTCCTGAGTCTCAGGATGGGAAATCCTTTAATCAGAACCATGAACCGGATCAGGTCCTGGAGTTCTTGGCATGTGTGGAAGTCGAACCCTGGATGCTGGAGGTGGTGGGAAACCAGCTACCTTTCCCCATGAGTAGGGAAAATTTTACTCTGCATTTGAACTGGCTTAGAAAATAGAGTAGAAACCCAGAGAAGCGAAAACAAGGAGATAAATCAGTAATGTACTCAGATAAAAGAAATACTTAAACATAAAATTTAATCTTTTTTTTTTTTTTGGTTTTTCGAGACAGGGTTTCTCTGTGTAGCCCTGGCTGTCCTGGAATTCACTCTGTAGTCCAGGCTGGCCTTGAACTCAGAAATCTGCCTGCCTCTGCCTCCCTAGTGCTGGGATTAAAGGCGTGCACCACCATTGGCTGGCATAAAATATAATCTTATTGGTTATTTAAACTATCATATAGTTACTCTCTAGAAAATAGAAAACAAAATGGTTCCCCCCTAGAGAAAAATCTTTTAAAATTCAATATTTATGTGGATTTATAGATTTTTAATTTATAAAATAAGATGGTATATTGTATACACAATTTTAATCTGTTTTTTATATTTAATTATATTTCATGATCAAAATTTACACAGCTACATAGTTTCTGGAGTGATAGAATCAATATAGTTGCTATGGTTATATTATAAGTTACTACTTAATTCTGTCTAATAAGGTATTTATTAACCCCAATATATAACAAGGTATTTATTAACCCTTTCATATAATAAGGTATTTCTGATTTGTATCATTTATAAACAATACTTCATAATCTTTACTATACCTGTGGATTAGTAAAAACAGATCATATGGCGGTGTCTTGGAAAGGTGTGGGTGAGTGTGTCCAGAAGTTACTGGAGGTTGAAACTAGGACCTCATGCATACTGGACAAGCACTCTACCAACTGGCATCCCTGCTGCCCACTTCCTTTCCCTTCCAGTGGCTGCTGTGTTGACACAACATCACCACAGCAACAAAGCCACTAGCCACACCCTTGGGATAGCTATTCCTGGGATACAGATAGGCAATATCAATTTATGCTGTTAAGTCTATAACAAGTTGATTATGTTAGAGACTGTCTCTCTATTGACAGTAAGATGATGGACTCATCACAAGTTCTTTGAAATTCCTCTGTTTAGTTAGAGGTTTACATGAAGTCATGTATCTGTACCACTTTGACTACTGGCAAAGACACTGCTGGCCCCTGGCTCATCTGGCCTTTCTGGAGATGCAGGGTCATGATGCCAGGTGGGACCCTCTGCTCTGAAATAGAATTCCCAAATAGAACCTGGAACATGTTCTCAAGAAGTAGTGGGGGATAATGGGGTCGTGGCTAAGCTACGAAAGTGCTGTGCTAGCATGTGTGAAGCCCTAGGTTTCATCTCCAGCCCTGTCTAACTTTGGCACGGAGGATAAAAGTTCAAAGTCAGTCTTGGCTACAATAGCAAGTTCAAGGACAGATTGAGATGTTTGAGACCCTGCTTCAAAATAAGTAAACAAAAGAAGTACCTGTTAGGGCTTCTGTTTCTCATGACCATGATGACCTTACTATTATTGGAAAAAAAGCCCTCTTTCTTCCAAGGGACCAGGGAGCACTGCTAGTGACCACAGCAGACAGACGCTGATGGTCAGAACTTAATGAATAGGTGTGGCTCACTTCTGGGGACAGTCAGTAACTGCTATGTTGACACAACATCACCACAGCAACAAAGCCACTGGACACACCCCTGGGATGTCCCGTTTAGGGGACTTCCAGTTGAGGGACGAGTTTTCCAGGGCACACAGAGAACAAAACATGAAAGTGTGGTTAGTCAAATATTTAGCAATATACAATCATAAAATAATACTATAAATAAAATGATACTGCAGGTGTACTGCTCACTTCCTAGACTTTTAGCACTTGGGAAACTGAGACAGGAGGAACATGACCTTAAAGCCAGCTATGGATGCCTAGTGATACCCTGTGTCATATCTAAATCTAACATATATTACATACATATGGTTTATGCACAATTTTGGCTTGAGTCATGTATTACACTATTGAGCTTCCTGAGACTATAGAGTTTACACTGTGAATCCTAGGATTTCTGAGAGTGTAGTGTCCACACTGTGGGTTCCAGAAATCCAGTTCTGGTGAGGCTACCCCCAGCTTGATGGCCATGGACAAACATGTACATTATATTCCCTGCTGTTCTTACACCTGGAAAAAAGGGATAGATTCATTATTTTTTGAGTCTATATGATTGAAAGTCTGGCAAAGGAGGACTTTAAGGAGGAACGGTGTACCATTTGCAGGTACAACACATCTTTACTTGGTGGCAGGACGCTGCTTGTTCACATCTCAGTGGGTCAGGAAGCAGAGAAAGGGGCAGCTGGTGACTGGCTGACTTTCTTCTTTCTCCTCATTACTGAATCTGGATCCAATGCACATGGTGTTATGCTTTTCAGGAAAGGTCCTTCCTCCTTAGCTAATCCTCTCTGAAAACATAGTCAAGAATTATGCTTTATCAATGCCCTAGGTGTTTCTTAATCTAATAAAAAATAACACTCTAAACTTACCATCACATAGAGATATGTAATCATTATCACTGTATTATTAGGAATATGAAATCAATTCTCATGTATGCAGTATGTGGAAAGGTACATAGCACCTTCTAAGCACCACATACACTTAGTTCCTGTGTACTGCATGTGGTAGTACCTAGTACATACTGAATTCCCATGCAGATAGCATATGAAACGATACCTGGTATCTATTAAGCATCATTGCTCACAAAATTCCTAGGTACATACCATATATTATGAAATAGTGCCTGATATGTATGGTAGTGCATTGTACATACATACATATATACATACATACATACGTACGTACATACATACATAATTTAAGTGTACTCAGCAGGTTGAATAGCGCCTGGTACTTACTAAGTCCAGACATACTTAGTTCCTGCTAATCTTCTCATTAACTTGACTAGAACTACTATACACAGTGAGGTGACATCAGCCCCAGTGCTAGCACTCCTTTGATAATGCTCTCTCAGCATTTCCTCATTCCTTTATACAAAAATAGCTCAGCCTATTTCCTTCTACACTCAGGTAAAGGCCCAGCCCAGCCCCACCTGGGCTGCTGTAGACCAGGGGTGGTAAATTGTTCCTGTGGAGAGCCATATGGTAGGTATTTTAGGCTTTGAAGGTGTAAGGCCTCTGTGAGAATGACTCAGCTCTGCTCCTCCAGCCACCTGCAGTAAGCTGTGGCATGAGATGGAGGTAGCCCTGCATCAACAACTTTATATAGAGAAAACAACAATGGCCCAGGTGTGGATAGTACACATTAGTTCCCTGACCCCTGCCACAGTACATGGTAGCATCTTCTTACAGGCTAAATGGTGGAAGTTTCTGCTTCCAGTTGCTTGTTCTGGTGGGAGCAGGCCAAACTATCCCTGCTGCATCAAGTGCTGGCCAGAGCTCTAGCCACTCATCCCACAGTGCCTACATCCTCATCACCATAGTCAGGGAAAACTAACTCTTTGAGCTCCTCCCAGTACCATGAGAAAACACACCACATGCTGCCCTGAAGTGTTTCTTTCTTGCTGCACAAGCCGAAAGCTTTGACCCATACTGGACAGTTATTACTGCTGTGATTCTGGGAAGGTTTTCCGTCCAATGGTCAGGAGAAGGGCAGCTATTCCAAGATGGCCTCTCTTACAGGACCCAGATCCTGCTGGGATTCATGTACTTTTCCTGTCACCATGTTGTATTGCCCATTAGGTTTACCCATGTTGCTCACCCAGTGGTGTGTGAGTTCTAACTAGAGAAAAGGCAACCACAAATAGACAAATGCTTCCTTCAATTTAATTGACTTTGGCAGGACAAGGCAAGTGTTCTACCATAGACTGCTTCCCCGACTTTCTAACATATCTTGACAGTGGACACCAGTGTGCTTTTAAACTTACCAGTTGTTCAACTCAGCCTAAATCCAATGGGTGACATGCAGAAAAGAATACGTTGCACAAGAGCCAGACTCCTGATGCTGGCATGTGTCTCCATTCTGCCTACTGTCTTCTCTAGCTTCCTGAGCATACCTCTTCCAATGATGGAACTCACCATTCATATTTAACTATGCTCTTCTGACCCATTTCTGAGCATATGGCAGGTAGGAGCAACATGATGATTAGTCTTGTACAGCCAAGGATACAGTAATTCAAGTAGCAGAAAACTCTCCCTAGGCCTTTGTTCCAATAGCCCGTCGAGCCTCACAGAAGCTTTGTAAATTTACAGATGAAGAAGCTAAGGGTCTAAGGATCTTGGTCAAGAGGATATAGCTGGTCTTTGTCACAGTTGGGAAGAAAATCCTATACCTAGTTGGGAAGAAAATCCTATACCTAGTGTTAAACCCCACCACAGCTTTAGCTACGCCCTACACGAGAAAGTAGGGTAGCAGAAATATATGATGCTCAAGACCCCCATTCCCTGGGCAATTATGTAGAAAACAAACACTTCTCAATGTGGTAGCATTTGGAAAATATTATCCAGACATAGTGATATGTACCTAGAATCTTTGTAGTCAGCAGGCTGAAGCAGGAGGATCACCATGATCCCC